>NC_056732.1:957711234-957918734 GCF_019279795.1 Protopterus annectens
AGTGTTGTCAATGTTGTAATTAGTGGGGAATTCTACTTTGCAGAAAGCAAAACCCATGACACAGTTTTACATTTATTTGTAGACCGTTTGGCTTTGGCACCAATCATTTGTCTGTGTTACCCCCTCCTGTGGTATGTTAACATCATTGGTGGACTCAATGAATGCACCCAGTATGCACTAATTAGCAAACCTGGTAAGCCATAGGCTGTATACTTTAGTTTGGATTGTTGAGAAATAGATTCCAAATAGTAAAAGGCCCAGCACAGATCCTTGGGGTATGCCAATGGTGACAGCTCTACTGGTAGAGGTTGATTCACCAGTTTCACAGTATGTGTTCTGTCAGTGAGTCAACTGGTTAACCATCTAGTGATGTAAGGGTTAATCCCCAGCTGGAAGAGTTTCTCAATGATACCTGAGTTGGGGATTGTGTCCAAACCCTAGGCCAGATCAAGATAGGCAGTATGCACGGTCTTCCTTCATACAGGCCTATCACACAGAGTCAATGGGCTGTGACACCATCACAGATTATCTGTAGTGTGACTCAGAAGATACACCTACCTGACACGGTTGGATACACACCTCAACACACCCTCCACATGGAATATGTTGATGTAAAAGGGTGTACATCAACATGCATCCATCCGAGTGGATGGAGGGTAGCATTTGATGCATGCATGTATAGACAAATACTGACTCTCCTCATCTGTGAGGTAGACCGGCATGTAACCATGGAACTTTTCTACATGGGCACTAGTAATATCCCAGCTGCTGTGTGCAATAGACATGTGTGAGTTGTTAATGCTACATTCATGTCTGTTACATCTGTTATATGTCCTCAAAAAGGTCATTGAGGGAATGCATGATGACAACACTATCATCCTGTGGAACTTGACCAGGCCAAGGCACTTGACACAAATCTACAATGAGGTATTCACTCAACACTGTCAGATGTGGCCATACACACCTACAGTATATCACCAAGTGGGTAGATCACTGGATCAGATATGTGGCATCTAAATATGTTGAAATGTGTAAAGTAACCTATATCTCGAATCCATTGATCAGGTCCATACATCAAGGTTGTTTGCTAGTCCCTTTCCTGTCCATTGTTTAAGTCAAGGACATCAAGAATGACATACACATCCTGTGTCCAAACAGTTGTCTGGAGGACAACAGATTATGGGCACTCATTGACTCCAACTGTAATAATAGTATAATACAGACAGCATCAACGCACACTAAAGTACTGCAACAGCCATGGCAACACATGCAATGAAACAAAAACATGGGCAGATTTGTCACATTATGAAAACAAACACACGACCCAATGATAATGTAGACATCACACCCAATAAACAAACCAAGTGGTATGTGACCTGCGTCCTGGGCTAGATGATATATTGAACATCCACCAGGATGTGGCCACAGTGGTGACTACTCCCTTGTATGGAAAACAAATACTGAGTATGTGCAGGACATCCACATCAAATGCCATAATACCTCCATAGGTCATACCTTCATCATGCCAGTAATTGAGTACAGTGCACCCTTCTTCATGTACCTGCTTACACATCATCTGGTGATGTGTAACTGAAGTGTACCAACTTTGCCACAGTGAGCTGTCACACATCTTATTGGTCATACATAGGTATTCTTTTTGTTGCATAAACATTACTATCTGATGGTGTGAAACTCCCATCGAGGTGTTATACCAGATGGATATGTGATATCTTTTCCGGTGATGCACACAGTGCATACAAAGCTGTTTGATGACATTGATGGCATGGGTTACATTTGTGACAGTGTAGATTCGTGTATAGATAGATAGATAGATAGATAGATAGATAGATAGATAGATAGATAGATGGATATAGATATATATTCCATGGACACTAGTCAGCTAGTCTGTGTTGATCATAATGTCATCTACAGGTAAAGTAGTGTCTCTCCTAACACCTCCAGCCGATGTTACAGTGTCAGGACAGTGTGCTTGATTACTCCCAAAGATTGCAGACAGCTCATAATAGTTGTACAAGTGTGTTCACGAAGAACCATCTGTGATCACTCAGAATCACATATGTTATGTCACAAACATGGGATTACTGGTGGTGGTATTCTGATATTTTCCATGATTGTCTGTGCTTCTGTTTACTGTTGTCTATGAGCCTGTAACTGTATCCCACTTCTTGGACACCTCTGCTGATATTATAGTCATATTCAGGGAAATTATTTTGTACAGCTTCATAATATAAAGCCAACCTCAATTGTAATATTATCTCTGATAGATTACCTCTGCATTGTTCATATCAGGATGCTTATATCACAAAGACATCTTCTCGATTGTCATGTCACCTTGTCTGACAGTCACATAATATACATTCTCACTGTGCAGTCCGTACTTTACCATGTCAATATGTGGTTAGTGTTTCTGCTACAACTGTCTTCCATTTACATGCCCTCATGTGCTGTACATTATGATGTTTCACCAGTCCTCATTCCCTGTGTTCATTCCTACAATTCATCTGTGTGTCCCTGTTCAATACACACACTTACCCTGACTGTTTATTGTAAATGGCAACCCATGTACCTTTACATTTTGTACAGAATGCCTGGAATGGGATTCCACAGTACTCTACACTGTATACACTGTCATGTAAAATGTGTTTGGCCCACATACAATGCTATATAATAAACCCTGGTAATCGTTGTGGCATTCCATGCAATCCCGCAACCTAGTTTGCTAGGAGTTAAGCAGGTTTGCTATCTGTGTTGCTTTTGCACAGTTTCCTGGCTGGCAACACTGTTACCAGCCAAGAAGCCACACTTGTTTATGTTTAAACGCAGTGCATGGTATGAATATGTAATCACCACTGCTGCTCATATAAACTGCATGTAGGTGTCATGCAAAGCCTACATGGAGTTTATTGAATTCTACTGTTTAAAAAAATTAATTAAAACAAAGACAGGGTTCACCATGTGAAGGTACTCACCAAGGTTTGAGACAAGTTCAGTTCCAGAAATCTTAGTGCCTTTTCTGCTGATTTAATTCACCCATTAATACCCCTGTTCTGTAGGGTATGTGATGCTTCCTGCTGTAGATCTTTATACTGCTTGCCTGCACCTTCCTGATAAATCTTTGATTGTGGTGAATACATATATATATATATATATATGCATGCATATTTTTAGAGGGGTTGTCTTTGCTTGGACTATGAGTCACTGTATGACTCATCCCTACAATATATGTATTTTGTGTTTGTGTGTGTGTGTGTGTGTGTGTGTGTGTGTGTGTGTGTGTGTGTGTGTGTGTGTGTGTGTGTGTGTGTGTGTGTGTAAACATGCATATGCTGTTTGCAAACAGAGCATTGAGTAGAATTTTCCCTTCACTAAGGACGATGCCACAGTATGAACAAAATATGATCAACTTCAATAAATTGCTTAGTTTCTGATGTCTTTCAAGGAGGATTCAATATCTGTCAACACTTTGCTTTACAAAGGATGTCACCCCTCTTCCCTAGGCTTTCAAATATTGTCTAAAACTTTATCCACCCCCTTAGAGCCTTTTCTTTAGGCAATGACTAATAGATAAACCTACCATCTTTGAAAATAAAACCAAAAGAAATATAAAGGTGTTCGTGGTCAGTGCTAGAAGCTTAAACACAAGAAACCCCCCCAAAAAATTCCCACCCTAAAAGCTCTTTTCACTCTGGAGAATATAGACATTTGTGCTGTTACTGTTACTGAGACATGGTTTAAATCTAGACAAATGTGTTCTGGCAATCTGTTCCACACATTTAAACCATCGGCTGCAGAGATCGGGGCAAAAAGTGGGGGAGTCTCAATCTTTATTAGCAGCAAGCATAACTGTATGTTGACTAACAGGATGATGCCCTGGAATTTATCCACATGAAAATTACCATAGACAAAGTCCAGTTCTATATCCAAACAAGCTATGGGTCACCCTGATGTCCCTAGAATCCCATAGTTTACACCTTGACCTACTGGAGACACTCAGCATTAACCAAATACCTTATTCAATGGAGATTTTAACCAACCCTCTACCGACATAGAGACCTGTACTGCTCATACTCACAGGCAAAACAATTCTTGGATTTTATTTACACAAATATCCTTAACCAGGCAGTGTTCACAACCACCAGAGGTTCAAACGTATTGGATCTGGCATTCACCAATATGCAAAAGCACTGTACTCCCCCACCCCCAGACCACAAAGCTGTCTCCTTCTAAATAAAAATCAGCTCTGTAACAGTAACTATTCCAAAGCAAACTACATCCTATTAAGTGATAGTTTGTCAAAATGCAATGCCCCTCCCAATCCTGGCAATGCAACAACCTACATGGAATTCATCTAAAAGACCCAATACAACTATATAAATAGCTATATAGAAGCTGCTATATCTGCTAGAGTTCGGCCCAAAACAATCTCCAAAAACAAACCACACTGGTGGAGTGCTAACCTTAATGAGAATGAAAATGAAAATGTCGTGACTAAAATCAGGAACAGCAACTCCCATAGTATCAGGAGCTGTCTAAATAAACTAAACAGGAAACTAAGAGGACTGATTAAGTCCAACAAGGCCGTTTACATGGTCACCATCACACTGCCTTAAGACAGCCACAAGGCATTCTTTATCTATGTCCGCAACCTCAAAGACAATACACAGTTGTGTACAGAGCTCATTGAAAATGGAGCCACCTATACTGGGCCAGCAGATATACAGTAGCATACCTACAGACTGACAATTTCAGCTGCAACTTTTCCCCTCTCATCCTCAAACTTCCCTCAGGAAATACCATCAAATATAACTCCCCCTGCTATCACTAGGGAAGAGGCTGTTAATGCTCTCTCTAAAGCCAAGACCCCTGCTTAAATGGACAGAGATAATATCCCAGGATGCCTTCTAAATAGCATGAAATGTGACCTATCAGGCCTTTTGGAATTCCTATTTAAATGTAGCCTCCAAACAGGCTTAGTGCCTCATGAATGGAAATGGCAACAGTCATCCCTCTGCGCAACAGTGGGCCATCTACAGACCCTGGAAACTAGAGATCAATAAGTCTCACAAGTCTTATATGCAAAACCATGGAAAGAATTATCATTGAAATATCTTTGAAATGGTCAGTGATGACATAGTAAACCTCCAGTCACTGAACCCAACCTGGTTTGGTTTCATCAAGGGCAGGTCATGCCTACTCAATTTGGTGGACTTTTTGAGAAGGTCAACAAAGCAGTGGATGAGGGCAAAATGGTTCACACTGTCTACCTTGACCTGGCCAAAGAATTTGACACAATACCTCACTCAGGCATTGTTGGGCATTGCAGACAAACTCAAGAGGTTAGGTACAAACCTGTATGTCACCTGGTGGATAGCCAACTGGCTCATAGACAGGACCCAGGAAGTTAGAATTGGAGAGTCCACCTCTACAAAGAAGGCAGTCACTAGTGGAGTCCTTCAAGGATCGGTCCTTGGACCATTCCTTTTCGGCATTTACTTCTCTAAAGTCAAGGCCAATGTCAATGGTCTCTGGATGACTAAATCTGCAGATGACTGCAAATTAGGAGCAGTCATTGAATCCCACGCCAATACAAATGTTCTCAAGGAAGGGCTGATACAGACAAACAACAGGTGTCAGAGGCATGAACTAAAATTATATGCCAAGAAATGCATAAACGCTATTATTCAGGAAGTCATCCACTCCTGGTAACTATCATATTGACAACACTCCCCTTAGAGCTTACCCAGTTGTCACAGACTTAGGGACACATATAGACAATAATCTATCCTTTGACCATCAAGTGTCTACAGTACTGAGGAAATCATTCTATGTTGTGCAACTTATAAACAAAGGTGTGGTGTCTAGGTCCAGGGAAGTCATTGTCCTACTGTATTCTGCATTCATCAGACCTATCATTGAGTACAATGTCCCCTTTAGTATGTACCTAACCAGGCATGTCCAAGAAATGGAACACTCACAGAGGTTCCTAACTAAAAGAACGCAAGGCATAAGTAAAATGTCCTATGCACACTGGCCCAAGGCCCTATCCCTGTATTCTGTCTCCTACAGGCTATTGAGGGGAGATCTATGCCTGGCACACAGGGCTTTGTCATTCCCCACTCTGATGGGCCTCCTGCTTATCCGCAAAACAAAGAGAACTAGAATTACCCACTCAAAAGACATAAAACTTGCCGGACTGGCTGGAGAGATAGATATGTATCACAGAGACTGTCCCATTTCTGGAACAGGCTTCCCATCCATGTGAAGCAGAGTTCCTCCCTAACCCAATTCAAGTGTCACTTGGACAATTGGATGGGGAACAAGAAATTCATCTCTGGCTTGGCACCTATGTCTCTAATTGACATAGGCAGCCTGTTAATGGTTATTTTATTATTCCTTGATTGTTTTGAGGGTGTGAGTTTAGTGTCATTAAGGTTTGGAATGCCATGGCCTCTACTAGTAAGGGTCTTGAGGGTATTTTAGGGTAGTTTTTATTTTACTTTCTTATATAGTTTTATTTTCCTATTTTTAATCTGCCTCTGGATCTGTCCAGTTGCTCTACAGACTTAACCTCATTGCCCATGTGAGAGCTTGACATCCCTGGTTTTATAACCCATTCATTCCTGCATATTGTGCCTTATCAGACCATTCTTTATCCCTCTGACAAGAGTCAGATGATTGAGACTGGGCTAGTGTCCAGGACTAGTAGGGTGGTTTACCCTGTCATATGAACACTCTCCCACAATTGGGGCAACCCTGTCATATGAACACTCTCCCACAATTGAGGCAACACTACAAACAGCATAGCTTCTGTTGGCCTCACAAAACTGCTTCATCATGCTGTCCTGGCTAAATACACTGGCACTTAGTCTACTCGTTTGTGGATACAATACTAAGTGCTCTCTCAGGTGTCACCCAAACACCCAACAAGATCTACCTCCCTCACTTTATCCACCAGGATAAAAAAACAGCAGCAGTTGCTCAGTATTACTCTGGCTTGCCAGCTCCTACAGATGCCAGAGACTACAATCAAACTTGGATCTTGTACATCATAGTCAGAGCTTTATCCCTGTAAGTCATGAAGTTGGCAGATTTTTATTTTATTTTAAAGACTTTTCTGGCATGGGATCAGTGGCATTAAGAATGGGTAGAGGTGGGGTGGATCTGCATGGTATGGACATGGCAATGTGGTTGCTAGCGTATTATGGCATTGTGCCCAGATTTGGTCATATCCTCAATAGCTTGTACATGTAAGAAAATTTAGTGTTTGAAAATCCTTTTTATTTATGTATGTGAGGATTTTAGTGTGCTTTTAACTTTAGTGATTTTTGTTTGAAATATTTTATTATTTAACAATTTATTTATTTATTATAATGGATTTTTCTTGGATTCTTCAAAAGGTAACATAGTGATGATACTTTAACTCACCATTGATGATGTTTCAGTTGTTTAACTAAAATGTCTTTGGTAGTTCAGGGTTTTTAGGGCTGTCATAATTAGTATGGATAGGATTTTACCCCCCCCCCCCTTACTGGCATGTTGGAGCATACCATCCAGGAATTGTTGGAGGATCCCAGATTCTGATGCCTGTGACACCCCAAGCATGTCCTCTGTTTGTCTCTGACAGGAACCCCTAGCTAAGGGCTACACATACTTCAGTCTTCACTGGGATGGGTTCTCTGCAGCTGGCTCTGGTTCTGAGTTGAGGGGACCAGGTGTCGCAGAATTCCTGTAATATGGCCCTGTCCAGCCTATAGCACTTTACCATGTCCACATCATGTAGGTTGTAATTAAATACGGCCTGACAACTCTTCTTCTTCTTAGCTTAGGCATTGGCTTTAGCCTCTTCCACATACAAATGGATTAGCAGCAGCAGGCCATACAATTCTGTATGTGCAGACCTTTAGTGTCTGAACTCCAAATTTTTGACATCTGCAGGAGAAACCACCATGTAATCTACATGGATGCTTTATAGTTTGCTAAATAGCTCCGCTGTGTTGGATTGACTGATTAGTATGCAATTTGGCTGCCTATGCTATAATTTGCATATTTAAACACACACAAAGACAGGTACAAGCCACTGATAATCTACACCATTATAAAAAACAAACTTGTAGCCAGCCAAAATAATGGTGAGGAGAGTTGTATGTGTTTGGAAGGCTGCACAAATGTTGTTTCTTCAGGATATGTCTGTACTGAAGAGTATTGAACCTTAGCAGAAATTATCCCCTTTTGTCACCTACATACTGCATATACCGGAATGTATGTAAGATTAGTGTGAAGCAAAGGCTTTTACACATTTACCTGTATGCATTAGACTGATTAGACTGATGTCACTGGCCTGTTTTTCAAGCCATTTCAGAGGTACACATGATTGGCAATATATACTAATGAAATACCATTTGATAAATATGTACAAGTGTGTCAGGGACTGGTTTTTCGATAGCATATTTAGCACTTCAAAGATGTTTTGTTAGCAAAATGGGTCATTTGCCCGTTCTTTGTTACGGATGCAAGGATGAGTTACTGTTATGGCACAAACAAGAATGGACTATTATTTTTTTTTTGGGGGGGGGCAAAGGTGACTTTACTGCTCTGGCACAAACAAGGATATGTTGTTCTTGTTACTCTCCTTGTTTGCATCCTCCCTGTTGTGACTATTTCACATCTCTGGACTGCTTTATGTTTCTCCAGTGGGTAATACTGACTGCCTACCTTTTCTGTTTAATCTGGAAACAATTATTTCATAGTTATGTGATACTTATGTAGTTTATACTTCTGTTGTCTTTTAGGAAACCTACAGGTATATGACTCAGGTGTGTCAATCTAAGGAGACCCCTCCCCTACTTTAAGTATATTGTAAATCAAGTCATAGTTGATGAGCTTTGGCAAAATCTTGCTTTTCTCCTGGAAAGGGGGCAGGGAGATATGGCCTGTAGGATGCAAATATGGCAACAGATTTCCATGATGTCAGTGCCATGGGTGGCCACAGCAAAACCTATGAACAGGTGCACCACAGGGCCACAGACATGATAACATCTGCTAGGAGGTAAGCAGCTGCAGTGGTCCATGACCAAATGGTTACCAGTGTAGGACACCACCACTATACCCCAATGAAAAGTTCCTGGCCAGTGTGAAAGATTCAGACAGATTCCAGGACAGCATAGTACAGCACATCCTGGATTTGGGTATAACACCTACTGAGATAGTAAGCACATTCCTAGGAGGAGCTACTACATAAGCTCTGATATCTCAGCAAGTGAATACTGTTGTTTAGTAAAACAAACTGAAATTAATAAGATAATTCTGTATCAACATGTCTTATTTTGGATGGGGAATTGAAGATTGCAACAGTTATTACATTACTTTGGAGTTGTCAGCCATGCTCTTTTTCAAAGTATCCTTAATGCACATATACAGGGGTAAATGTATTACTCCCTGTGTTGCTGCTAATTCTTCCCAGACCATCTGGAGTACAGTGGAATATGTCTTTTAAAGACAGAAAGCCATTTTTTTATGTCAGTAGTGCTGAGCAATTGAAAGAAATATTGTAGTTTGTGATTTTGATCTAAGGCCTGTTGTGTGTATTGTGGTACTTTCTTTAATAGTAGCAGCACCATTAGCTTCTTAGCATATATTGCACTATAGTAGTGCAAGTGTTAATGTGTCCCTGTGTTTCATGCTGTTTACCACATGTGATCATTAGAGTGGGCGTGTGGACCCCGTGCCACCCAATGAAAGTGGATTCCTTAGACAATAATGATGATGGTGGACAAACTAAGGCACATTTGGAGGGTGCAGAGGTTGAGTTTGACACAGAGGTTGACATGCAGCCATCCCCTGCATTTCCACTGGACAAAGCCAGTAGGCCTACACCAACCCAGACCACTGAGGCCACAGATTTGAACAGGTGGAGGGTGAGGACATTGATCATGGAAGTGAGGTTACTGTGGATTCATTGCCTGTTGAGACTGTCCATAGCCAAAGTGCAGGCAAGGTGCCACACAGGAGAATTGATAGAGGTGTTTGGAGAGGGCCAACTGTCCCTCCTCCATCTGGTGCAGGTGTCACCTCCTGTGCCACGTGCTGTATGTTTAGGGCCATCACAGAGGCAAAGGCATGATCCTACAGATGCTGCAGAGAAATGCTCAGGATTCTGGATGTGGCACAATCTGACATGCATGACTGCCTCCACTGTGTTGCTGATTCACTGCATCAGGTGAATGATACATTGGAACATCGTGGCAGTGACCAGTCATGCTCCCATAGCAGAGCCAGTTCTCATTGATGGGGATGAGAACAATAAATTGCCACCTCTACTATGCATAACTCAAACCTAGGTTCATAGGTTCATAGGTAAGTACTAGGCTATCGGCCCTAGGGCCTATATAAGCCTAGACAAAAAAAGTTCCCTGGCTTTTGCCACCCAATAATTTATTTTGCTGTGCCCCTGTCGAGCAAAGCCACAGAAGTGATCTCCAGTGTGAATTTCCTATTTCCCACCCAATTGTCAAGATTATTCTTAAAGGGGGCCAATGAGGAGCTTTGTTTGGCATAAATGGGTAGTTTGTTTCAGAGCATGGGAATTCTATGGGACAGGAATCTATTCCTCCAGCATGTTCTGTTTATTGTGGTGACAAGGTTTAGGTCCCTGGAGCATGTGGCTTGGAGAGATTGGGATTTCTTTAAGTGTAGCATGTCCAACAGATCTGGGTTTGACATGGCTTTGTATGTTAGGCAGAGGTCGCCTCTGAGTAGGCGATATGTGATGGAGTAGAGCTGGAGTTTTTTGAGACGGTCTGCATATGGTATATGTTTGAGGCTGATAATCCTCTTAGTGAGATAGTTCTGTGGCCTGTCTATCTGTTGTAGGCGTCTTGCAAGGTACATGTCAAATGGGGTGTTGTACTGTATAATGGGTTTGATGAGGGATGAGTAGAGAGGAACAATTACCTCTTTTTTCTGAAGGAGGATCCCTTTGTGATGAGGTGTGCCACGTAGAAAGATTTCTGACTACTGTGGCAATGTGATTATAAAAAGAGAGGCTGCTGTCCACCTGTGTCCCAAGGTCTCTTATCACACTTTCAGTGTTTAGTAAGCTGCTGCCTATGTGGTAGTTCATGGGTACAGTGTTTTTTTCCAAAGGGGATGACAATGTACTTCTTGGCATTGAGCTTGAGGCCATGGCTTTGACACCAAACATCAGTCTCAGTGATGCCCCTTTGCAGAATGTCCACATCATTAGGTGAGTCTATTATGGCTCCTAGTTTGCAGTCATCTGTGAACTTTGTTAGTCAAAGACCTCCTGTATTAGTCTGGTCTTCTGAGAGGTAAATACCAAACAGGAGAGGACCCAGGACTGAACCTGTGCTACTCCACTTGTCACTGGTCTGAAGTCAGATTTGGAGTTGGCTACTTTCACTGTGTGAGTTCTGTCAGTGAGCCAGTTGGCCACCCATCTTGTCACACAGGGATTTATGGCCAGTCTAGTGAGTTTATCTATAATTTCTGAGTGGGGGATGATATCGAAAGCCTTGTCGAGGTCAAGATAGGCTGTGTGTACCACCTTACCCATGTCCACGGCTCTGGTGACTGCTTCAAAGAAGTCAGTCAGGTTTAGGAGACATGATCTACCTTTTACAAACCCAAACTGAGTGGGGTCCAGAGTCTGGAGGTTACCAGTGTCTTTGTTTATAAGCTCCATGATGATACGTTCCATGGCCTTGCTGACAAGGCTCATCGGGGTAATAGGGCAGTAGTTCCCAGGGTCTGTGGTGGCACCCCCTTTGTGGAGTGGGATAGCTGTCACTGTGCATCATTCAGTAGGCACAAAGCCTGAAGTGATGCTATGATTGAACATGGTACTTAGGTGGGGTGCCAGTTCCTTCTCTAGTTCGTGCAGTATTGAGCCTGGGATGTTGTCTGATCTCATGGATGCTGTGTACTTGGCTTTGGAGAGTGCAGTCTTTACTTGTGCATCCATGATTACAAGGGCTTTGCATTCTTCTGGTATAAAGATAGGCCCTTTGGGGGGTGAGGGGGGTTTGCACTGAATCTATCAGACAGGATGTTGGCGATATCAGTTGTTACTGTATATCTAGTGCCATTGTGCTCAAAGCAGATCTAAGTGTTGCCATTGAGATTCCTGACATAGCTGTAGAATGCTTTGTGGTTGTCTTTAGAATTAGTGGCGATTTTATTTTCGTAACTAGCTTTGGAGGATTTTACGAGGGATCTCAGCTTCTTGCTGAGGCTTACCAGGGAGTTCCTGCAATCATGTGATTTTACTCTTTTTTTTCAACAGACAAAGATGTATAGCTAGCACAGAGCTTGGCTGTGTTCATGCAGGCACTCACATACCAGTTTCACCTGGAGGATCCCTACAGACATACACACACACTCACACACACACACATGCACACACGCACACACGCACACACACACACACACACACACACACACACACACACACACACACACACACACACACACACACACACACACACACACACACACACACATTTACTCAGTTTGTCTCACTGGCCCTTTGTTGTTTTATTCCAATGAATGGCTTCTTTCCTTACTACTCACACACACTCACTGACCTTTGGTGTCAGCCTAGGCTTCCTGACACCCCCCCCCAACTACACCCTGTATAAATGATGATAACTGTGCTGTATCCCTGTTTTCTAGATTTGGAGACAGGCATGCAAAAGCTAAGTTTGATGCTCAGGGTGCATAGCTAACTTAGTGCTTAGTATACCTATATTTGTGCTGTTTAACTTCTAAATGTAATTTTGACTTATATTGGCCTTTGAAAGTTAGACAGTGGGTAGCATCAGACTTTCACAGTGGTATAGTCAATGCTCTTGTAAGGGCGCTGATGTCAGAAACTGCAACTTGTGTCATTACTTTCTAACTTCTCTCTTTAATGATCTTCCAGGGTAAATGTATGGTACAGATCATAAGTTACGCTATCATATTCAGATCATAGGATTGTATGACAGCACTGGACTCAAACCTCACGAAAACAGTAATACAGTATAATGCTCTCTTTTGCATGTACCTCTACAGACACATGCAGCAGCTGGAGAGACCACAGGGCTTTCTCAGCAAGTTAAAACCGGGTCTGCACACTATGCCATGATGTATGTGGATAGATTAAAAGCCATGCCACTATCAACCTTCTGCTAAAGGATAAGTTGACATCTTACTGGTCTCCATGACAGTGGTGGGATGACTGCATATCCAGAAATCTGATATAACTGATGACATCAGCCGTGTCTGATGAGAATATGGTAATAACAGCGTTCTACTTGCTGTGGTAAAAGGATCTCTGTAATGTCAAGCATGAGCACACAAACACACACACACACACACACACACACACACACACACACACACACACACACACACACACACACACACACACACACACACACACACACACACACACACACACACACACACACACACACACACACACACACACACACACACACACACTGCCATGGTATAAGTCTGATTTTCACATGAATGCAGCTGAACTTCATTGCATCAGCAGCCCATGTGTGGGACAAGATGATGGCAGGTCTGTATCGGTTAAGAGCTTCATAGGTTCATGCGAAGCTACTACCATAATGGCCCTAGGTTCATAGGTTCAAAGGAGGTTACTACGCTAATGGCCCTAAGGCCTTGTCTAGCTACCCAGATTGTAACATTGTTCTCTTATAGACCAAGAAATGTAGTCCATATTTGCAAAGTCATGATCAGCACTGGTTGACCATGTCTTAGAGTGACATAGATGAAACCTCTGGGGTAAATTTACAATTTCCCATGCAATTGTCCAAGTTCCCCTTAAATAGAGTTATTGAGTATTTCAGTTCCATGTGAATTGGGGAGCTTGTTCCATAGGGGTGGCAATCTGTGAGAGATGTATCTGTCTCTACAGCATGTTCTGCTGATGTTGCAGGCTAGGTTACCATCCCTAGAGTGATCGACTCTTGTTCCATCTGATTTGGGGAGGTTCACTTATTCACTTTTTCCTTAAAGACAGAGTTTGAGACTGCTCTGTAGGTCAGCCACAAGTCACCTCTCAGCAGCCTGTAGGATACAGAGTACATTCACAGGGCTTCAGTCTTTCCATGTAGGTCATGTTTTAGAGGCCCTGGATTTTCTTAGTGAGAAACCTCTGAGGTCTCTCCAGCTGATACAGGTATCTGGTGATGTATATGCATAAAGGAGCATTGTACTCAATTACTGGCCTAATGAGGGATAAGCACAGTGGAGTGATAATATCCTTAGTTTTAGATGTTATGCCATCACTTATGAGATGTACAATGTAAAGGGCATTCATTACCACTGTGGAGACTTGGTGATCAAAAGTGAGGTTGCAACAACCTACATTCCCAAATCTCTCACCATTGGGTTAGAACATGGGGAGTATTATTAATAGTGTAACTAGGACAGGCTTCTGAAAGGGATAATGGTGCATCAATTTGGATAAACTTTAAGTCTGTGGCTTTGGCAACAATCATTTATATATGTAAGCACATTTTGTATTATTTAATTTTTTATTTATTTTATTTTGCATTTGATAACCGGAGTGTCTGACTGAGCCAAAAAGGCCCTTTTTCAGCAGAGGCCCAGGGAGAAAAGCTCCACACAGAAAAATAATTACAGATACATTTAGATATTTAGACATGATCAGTATACACACAAATTACAACAGACATGTTTTTACAGTGGTATGCAGCACATCAACAGTTACAGTGGAGAGAAGAAACAAGAAAAAAATTTAAAAATAAAGGTAATTAATGGATTTGTGCTGTACAGCTGAAATTTGGAACATAGGTCGAATACATACATAGTACATAGGCACAGTACATACATTGTACATTAGCCAGAGTTTGTGAGTAGTGAGAACTGTTATCAAGTACTCTAGGTTTAGTATGTGTACCTTTTGCGCTTTCACTAGCCTGGGGAGCAGTCATTGCACTGCCAACTTTGCTTGAGATGTTGCCTAATGAGGTTTTTAAAGGAGGCTATGGACAATGTGTTTTGTATTCTAGTGGGAAAAGAGTTCTATTTTTTAGATACTGAACTAATATATTGTGTGTCTCCAAAGCTATTATAGTTGTTGGTGACTTCTAGTAGTAGTTTGCTTGATGATCTAAGAGGCCTTTTGGCTGAGTGATGTTGTACTAGGTTTTTAAGGGCAGGACACTTATTGGGGAGATAATAGATAGAGTGATAGAGGCAGAGCTGATTGTAGGTTAGGAGGCTGGGCAGTTCAAGCCAGTGGAGCTGGCTCAAAGCAGTACAGTGGTGAATTCTATATGAGCAATTTGCAGCAAAGCAAGCAATTCTATTTATAGCAGGCTTCCATTTTGCTTAGTTCAGTTTTGTTGAGATTAGAATGGGAGATGCATAGAGTAGGGTGGATAGAAGCTGGGAGTGAGAAATGGCTAATCTTGTGTTGTTGGTAAGAAATGGTTTGATACGGCAGAGTGATCTCAGTTTGGCATGTACTTTTTTAATAGTTAAGTTGAGATGACTATCAAATTTTAGGTGGGAGTCTATGGTTATTCCCAATAGATTAGTCTGTGCCACTGGAGCGATTGGAGTAGCATTTGCGGAGTAGATAGTGAATTGACTGTTATCAGTGTTTTTGTTAGAACTGGTTATAATCATAAGCTGAGTTTTCTTTGGATTAAGGATAGGTTGGGCTTTGGTAAGATAGTTTTCAATGTCAGAGAATGCTAGATGAGTTGTTTGCAGAAGGGTGGTAGTATCATCTGCATACTGAATGATAGCTGCATGCTGTGTGGAGGTATGGAGGTCATTTGTGAAAATTGTGAATAATAATGGTCCTAAGTTTGAACCCTGTGATACTCCTATAGTTATTGGCAGATGAAGAGCGAGATAATTTTCCCATTTCACAGTTAAGTAGCTTTGGAACCAGGTAAGAGTGGAATTTGATAGGTGAGTTGGTTTAGTTTGTTTAGCAGGATTTTGTGTGAGACTATGTCAAATGCTTTGGACATATCCAAAAAATAGTTGACACCTGCAGGCCTTCATTTTTGAAATGGTTTATTATGTCTGTGAAGCAGTGGAGGGCTGTATTGGTACTATGAGCAGGTCTGAAACCATGTTGAGTAGGTGACAGGATGTTATTGTCTAGAAGATATTTTAGCACCTGGGTATGGATGCATTGTTCTAGGATTTCAGCCTGGGGAGAGAGTATAGCAATGGGTCTATAGTTATTAAGTTCAGTGGAGGTCCCACCTTTATGTATGGGTGCAACATAGGATATTTTCTGGAGTTTGGGCACATAGTTTTCAACAACTGATCTGTTTATGAGAGTGAAGATTAGGATAGCAATAGCATCTGCTGTGAGCTTCAATAAATAGCTGGGGAGTAGGTCGGCTTCTGTTGATGAGGTTTTTAGTTTGGAAAGCATGCTTTTGACTGAGGTGGTGGAAACTGTTTTGAGGGTAAAGTTAGTATTAGTATTATGTTGACATTGTTTGGGGAATTCAGTGATTGTCCCCAGTTTGTTGTCATTAGCAAACTTGTTGAGCCACAGGCCACCTTTATTCCCCTGATTTTCTGAGGAATACATTCCAAACAGTAGGGGGCCCAGCACAGAGCCACGTGGGACATCACTAGTAACAAGTCTGCTGGTAGAGGTGAGATCCCCTTCTATGACTGTATACATTCTGTTGGTAAGACAGTTGGCTACCCATCTAATAACATATGTATTAATATCCCTGCTGGGTAAGATTTGCAGTGCCTCAGCGGAGGATTGTGTCAAAGCTCTTGGACAGGTCGAGATAGGCAATATGTAATGATGAGTCTTAATCTAGGGCTTTGGTGACACTATAAAAGAATTCCACTAGGTTTAATAGACATGATCTTCCCTTGTGAAACCCAAAGTGGGTCGGGTAAAGAGTTTGAAGGTCACCAATGTCCCTTTTGATAAGGTCCAAGATGATTCTCTTGATGGCCTTAGAGACAAGTGTGGTCAGACCTATGGGAGTATAGTACTCTGGGTCGGTTGAGGGACCCCTTCTGTGCAAGGGTTGTTGTTTTCCCCTCTGCTGGGAAAAATCCAGTACTTAGACTGTGGTTGAAGAGACTACTCAGTGATTCTGCTAACTTTTGCTTTATACTGTTTAGTAAGCAGCCTGGCATGTTATCCAGTCCCATAGAGGGTGTGTTTTTGGCATTGAGAAGTGCAGTTAGGACCAGTTATTTGGAGATAATACACAGAGAACTGTTAGCAGGTATGCTGTGGGGTATGATTGGTGGATACAGGGGTGGGAAATTGATGTTCTCTGATTCAGTATGACTGGTACTATCCACTCTGAATTTGGAGCAATGCTGGGCCTTCCATTTTACATTACAGCCATAGCTAAAGAATATCTTGTGATTATCCTTGGTTATGGATGCTAATTTAGTTTCATAATTACATTTATAAGACTTTATAAGATGTCTACTTTATTTGTTCAAGCTATGGAGGGTGTTATTCTGCTGAGACTGTTATCTGTTCTTTCTGGACATCTGTTTTTTTTTCTCATGTTGTATAATCTATTTATGCTAGTTGTCCACCATGTGGACATCTGTGAGCAAATTTTGATCCATTCTGTTACAGCTAAGGCTATATACTTGTAAAGCTGTCATACAGTCTATTTGTGTACCCCTTCGTATAGGAGTATTTACTGTCAGTGGTGACAGTAGGTTTGAAACTAAATATGCCATCACTTAGGAGGCTATAGTTTGCTTTGCAGAGAATTTTCTACCTTTTGTATCCTTGGGGAGTGGGTCAGGTACAATTGGTACATTGGATATTACTGATTTATGGTCAGACATTAACAGTGAAAGTCTCACAAATGGGGTGGTGCAAAGATGTTCCATTTTGGTGATTTCTAGGTTAAGAGCATTCCAGACCCTTGTGGGTGTGTAGACTAACTGTTCCAGAACCTTTGTGTTTACAAAGTGCAGGAACCTTAGGGCAAGCATGTTTGAGCACATATATGTATCCTTATTAATGGAAGGATAGTAACAGTGACCCATGTCTAGGGTGGTGTGTTGTGTTATGACTGACTCAATTAAGTCCATGAAGGCACTGTTTGGTTTTCATGGTTCAGGTAGGTGGACCAGCAGCTAACAATGATGTGGAGGGGGGTTCTCCTACAGTTAGTTGTACTTATAGCAACTCTAGAGAGTGTTACTACTGAACAACAAGATGTATACACCTCCTCCTTTGGTTCTTTCACATTCCTTTTTCTGCCTGAACATGTGTAAGGCACTTTAGCCTTTCATGGCCAGAGTATTCTCTGTGGCCCTAAACCATGTCTCTGTGGCTACACAAACATTGTCAGTTTTCCAAGTAAGAAGTGCCTCCATCGAGTGTAGTTTCTGATTTAGACTCCTAGCATTAAGCAGCATAATCTTGAGTTGGGCGGGGTTAATAAAGCCTAAAGTTTTTTTTTCCATGTAGGCATATCTCTGCGCTGCTTACACAGCTGCAAACATTTTTAGATTCAGTAAGCACTGCTGAGTGGCGCGCACACATGTGCCAACATGGAAACATCCGTGGCATGCAAATCACCTCATAAGCAGGTGACTGTCATGTCAAATTAGACAGGTAGAGCGATCTAGCAAGCAGATAGTCATCTCTTCAGACCCTGTGTCAGTGTCTGTAGTGAACACAGAAAAATTCCATGTACAGGAGTGTAGACAGACAAAAGGGGCTGTAAAAATGTAGATATTTAGACAGAAATGCCATACCACATGCACATATGAGCAAAACTATCATCCTGTATGTTGGAAAAATTAAAGGATATAAGTTCAATTATTATTATTATTATTATTTTAATAATCTGGGCATGTTTGCACAGTGAGCTGCAGTGCACAAACATGCTTTATAGAAAAAAAAATTGGACGAAAAATTAATTAGTATATGACAGAAATGTATTACAGGACTGTGCGTGGAATCCCTACAGTGGTTAATCGGTGCTGGTGCTAACGTGATTGGATTCTGAAGCATGTAGATTCCAGGCTGTGAGCACATATACCTATGCAAATGAAGTGGAGGTACTGAATAACAGATTGGAGTAATCGTGTCCACATATCTCCTTCGTG
This sequence comes from Protopterus annectens, assembly GCF_019279795.1. Taxonomy (NCBI): domain Eukaryota; kingdom Metazoa; phylum Chordata; order Ceratodontiformes; family Protopteridae; genus Protopterus; species Protopterus annectens. The sequence continues at coordinate 957,730,402 of NC_056732.1, forward strand.
TAAGCTTAGACCCATGTTGCTGTTTACACAGGATGTAGCTGACACCGGGTGGGAGGGGTGTGTGTCTACTGACTTCTAAGCTCACTTCAGCTTAGGTGAACGTGTTTGTGCGGTGCGCCTTGGGGGGGGGGGGTGATCCACTAGCTTCTAAGCTTTGTTTACTTTCATTGCGCATATTTGTGCAGCTCAACGCCATGCTGAGCGTGTTTAAAAAATGTATTTAATTAGTTTTGACCCTTGTTTAAGGTAAAATAGGACCAGTAAATGATGTTAATTATATGGTTGGCTGATGAAATGCATCATAATTAGCCAATAACACATTCTGAACATACAGCAGGGCTCTATAAAATATGCATACACCCCACATTCTGATTTTTCCCCAATACTCTACATCATTGAAGTGCAGACTTGGGAATTTTAACTGAGAGAATGCTAGGGGCTGCTGCAGGTCTGCTGTATGTGCTAGATGCTGAAGTCAATGTTGCTTCTGGTACTGACAATAGGCCTAGACAGAGAAGGAGAAAAGTGATCAGGCCCAGGGTAACCTTCCATTAGCTACATGAGCTGGAGATTTTAGAGTGCTACAAGGTGGGCAGAGACATACTTCAAGAACTCACTGAGCTCTGCCGCACTCAACTCAGATACAGGGTCAACAGAGGGGGAACCCATCCTCGTGGGAAAAAAAGGTAAATGTAGCCCTTAGGATACTAGCTACAGGTACTTTCCAAAGACCAAATGGGGACATGATGGGGGTCTCACAGGCATCAGCATCCAGGGTACTCCACCAGTTCCTGGATGCCATGCTACCACATGCCAGTGAGCACATTTATTTTCCCCCTCACTGCTGAGGTGAGGTCCATTAATATGCAACAGTTCTACCATGTTGTACACTACCCTGAAGTACTGAGTGCCATAGGTTGCACTCATGTACACATCAAGGCACCACCCGGTGAGGAGGGTAGAATCTACATCAACTGCAAGGGGTGCCACTCCATCAACTGCCAGATCATCTGCAATTCCCCGGGGATTATCATGAATGTGTTTGTTAGCAGCCTTGGCAGTTAATGTGACTACCATATCTGGCACGCATCACAGCTGTACCAGATGTTTGCTAGGGTGGACATCCCACATGGCCATTTATTGGGGGATGCTGGCTACACCCTTGGACATTGGATGATGACACCCATCAGAAAAGCCCATAGAAATGCCCTGGCATCGTGCCGCTCGTCATTAGTTCCCAGTGTCTCTATCAAGTAGAGCCACTGGAGTGATGCCCAGGCTGAACTTTCTATTACCCATCCACCTTTCAGTATTTCTCTTGAAGACAGACAGTGAGGTACTCTGCTTGACATGAATTGGAAGTCTATTCTAGAGCATGGGCAGTCTCTGGGTTATGAACCTGTACCTCCGGCATGTTCTGTTGATTGTGGTAATGCGTTGAGGTCTCTGGACCATGTGGTGCAGAGGAATTTGGATTTCTTTAGATGTAGCATTTATAACAGAGCTGCGTCAGACATGGCTTTGTAAGTCAAGCAGAGATTGCCTCTTAGTAGACGATATGAGACAGAGAATAGCTGGAGTTTTAAGTCTGTCCATGTAGGACATGTGTGTAAGGCCTAGGATCCTTTTTGTGAGGTACTTTTGTGGCCTTTCCAGCTGTTGCATGTGTCTAGTGAGGCACATGCCAAATGGGACATTATAATCAATGATTGGCCTAATGAGGGAAGAGTAGAGAGAAAGAGAGATGATGACCTCTTTCTTCCTGGATACAAAACCCTTGGTAATAAAATGCGTCACATAGAAGGACTTTCTAACCACAGTGGCAATGTGGTGGTCAAAGGCGTGGGTGCTGTCAACCTGTGTCCCCATATCTGTTATAACACCTTCAGTGTTCAGCGGGCTCCCATCGGTGTGGTAATTAGTGGAAACTGAGTTTTTCCCAAAGGGGATGATGACGTATTTTTTGGCATTTAGCTTAAGGCCATGGTTTTGACAAAAGTCATTGGTCTCAATGAGGCCTTTCTGTAGGATCTCTACATCACTTGGGGAGTTAATAATGGCTTCCAGTTTGCAGTTGTGTTGGGCTGTACTTCTGAGAAGTAGATGCCAAACAGGAGAGGACCCAGGACCGATCCCTGTGGGACTCCACTCGTGACTGGTCGTCAGTCTGACTTGGAGTCCGTTACTTTCATACTGTGGGTTTATCTGTGAGTCAATTTGCAATCCACATAGTGATATAGGGGTTGATGCCTAGTTTGGTGAGTTTATTAGTAATTCCTGAGTGGGGAATGGTATCAAAGGCCTTGGCCAGATCAAGGTAGGCTGAATGAGGTGCCTTGCCCTTTTCCTCAACTCTGGTGACTGACTCAAAGAAGTCAATTAGGTTGAGCAGGCATGATCTACCTTTCACAAAACCAAATTGCTTGGGATCTAGAGTTTGGAGATTCCCTATATCCTTGTTAATTAGCTCCATGATGATGCAGTCCATAACCTTACATATCAGACTCATCAGGCTAATGGGATGATAATTCCCAGTGTCTGTAGTCGCTCCGCCTTTATGGAGAGGGATAACTGTAGCAGTGCACCAAAGCCTGAGGTGAGGCTGTGATTGAACAGGGCACACAGATGTTGTGCCAGTTCAGTTTGTAGTTCATGCAGAACACATCCAGGGACATTGTCAGATCCCATGGAAGCTGGATTCTTGGCCTTGTACAATGCAGCTTTAATCTGTGCTGCAGTAATTCTGGGTGCCTGGCATTCCTCTGGTATTTTGATTCATCCTTTAGGGTGGTGAGAGGGGTAGAGTTGTTACTGAATCTGTCGGCCAGTATGTTGGCAATATCTGTTGGCTCAGTATAGGAGGTACCATGGTGCAGTACCTCAGAGCAAATCTGGGTATTGCTGTGCAGATTCTTGATATAACTATAGAAGGCTTTGTGGCTGTTTTTAGTGTCTGTCGCAATTCTGCCTTCATAGCTGGCTTTAGAGGTTTTGATGAGGGATCTCAACTTTTTGTTGAGGCTAATAAGAGAGTTTTTCCAGTCTTGGGACTTCACCATTTTTTGCAACAATTTCTTCCTTCTGTTGTAGAGTTTATTAATGGCAGGGGACCACCAGATTGGTTTCTTTTTTTGGAGGAGAGCGTCTTGGTTCTATTGGGTATGGCTAGTTCCATGCATTTATGTACGTGCTCGTACAGTGCATTGATGTATGATTCAGCAGTCATACATCTATTTTCCATTGACATGGGTGCCATGAAGTTAACTGCCTCTGTTTTTAGGAACCCAAAGTCATATTTGTAGAAGTTTTTCATGGTGGTTACCTCTGCAGGGGGTGTGGGTGAGATGTGGATTTCCATGGTGATTAGTTTGTGGTCAGATCTAACCAGGGAGGAATTGACTATTGTTGTAGAGCAACAGTTGCTCATGTTAATAATAACCAGGTCAATTATGTTGCTTCCTCTAGTGGGGGTAAGAATGAGCTGGTCCAGGGAATCGGAATTGATAAATTCCAGGAAGTGCTGGGCCAGTGTATTGGTGCATGAGTAGTTTTCCCAGTTGATGGAGGGTAGTTGAAGTCACCTAGTATGAGTGTGTTGGATTGGACCCTAATAGTTTCCATGGTGGTTAAGAATGTGGTGTGAGAGTCTTGGGACATGGTTGTGGACTTATAGCAGGCTACGACCTGAATAGCCCTCTTACCCAATGTTAGTTGTACCTGAAGTATCTCAGATGCATTATGCTGGGCTACTAGTCTGGAGGTGTGTATATCATTTATGAATATGGAGACGCCACCACCTTTGGAGCATCGGTCCATGTTCTGAGGCCGAAAGGTGTGGAATGTGTTATAGCCTGGTAGCATAGGGGTGTTTTCTGCTGCTTTAAAAAGGGTCTCCATTACAGCACAAATGTCGATGTTCTCCATTTTTAGGAGTGCTTCGAACAAGTGCATCTTGACATTTAGACTCCTAGCACTGAGCAGCATGATCCTCAGATTGCATTTATTTATAGCTGTTATGGTGATAAATGAATGGAATCTGAGGGTCATCAATACCCTCTTGTAGGGTATTGACATAACTCACATACTCCATGAGTGCTCACAGTTTGCAGGCATCAGCCAACATTGTCAGCCAAAAGCAGTCAGTATTTGCTTGTATCGTGGTTAAATGGATTCCAAGCAGTAGAGGACCCAGGACTGAGCCTGTTGAACACTGCTGATTCTAAATTGCTTTTGGATGTGGATGTCCCTATGTTGAGCATGTGTGCCATTAATGGGCCACTAAGTGACTCCTACTATGATAGTACCATCGATACCTAAGTAGGTGCTTTGTAAATGATGTCTAGCTGGGGGATATAGTTAGATGGCTTGGCTCAGTCGAGGGGGTTGTGTGCCCTGATATCCACTCACCCAGGTCCTTGGTGAGTGCCTAAGAAATGTCCACCATGTGTAACAGTCATGATCCCCTTTTCAGACATCCAAACTGTATACAGTCAACTGTGTGTAGGTTGCATATATGTGTGATGAACAGCTCAATGATGATTGCCCCCACGGCCATACAGATATGGATACTCAGGCAAGGAGGTCAATAGTTCTGGTGGCAGTGCATGGAACACCTCTGTGCAAGGGTATAACAGTTGCCATTGTCCAGTCAGCTGGGATCCAGTCAGTGGTTTCAGTATGATTAGAAGGTGTTCCCAATGGTGTCAGTAATCCATGACAGATACCATATAGAATGCAGCCTGGGATGGTAACGTCCAACAGATGCTATTTATCCTCCATGGACAGGCCATTTATGACGTGCTCTGTAGATATGGAAGTTATAAGACAGGTTGTAGGAATGCCATGTGTCACATGTGATGGGGACAGAGGAGTGAAGGTGATGCAGAACATGTGGAACTACATAAGAGAGAATACTGGCATGAAGTGTCCCAAGGAACACGGACACAAAATGTTGAGTAAAAGCAGAACTTTAATACCAAATAAATCCAATAAAATCAATGTGAACGCTTTCGTTAGAACAATGTTAACTTCATCAAACAAGAGTCCATATACACAATCACTGTTTAAATACCTTTTGAAACAACTTTTAAATCAATCTGATTGGACACAGAGAGCCAGCTAAAACATGACTAAAATGAATGGATGTATTTAACCTTTTACTAACTGTTGTAACACCACTTCACATTTAATATATATATATATATATATATATGTATGTTGCGAATACTTCTGTAAATTAAGTATGTCTAGAAAACTGAACTGGTTTCTATAAAAACAAAACTGAACTATTAATAACCTTATGTTAATATTCTAATAGCCAAGCTTTAAAAATAGTACACAAACTAGATTAAAAGACATTAAACCTTTTCTAATAAAGTGCTTATGCAGGATCATTGTATTTATACTATTTTTTTTTCCTTTCCAAGGCTTTCAATTTTAAGACAGGGGTGATGGATGTCCTGTCATTAATGCCAGGCCATGTGTCTGCATGCAAGAGAATCTGCCATCTCAACTCTTTTAGCTCTAATTGGAGCCCCCAAGGTAACTTGTCACTAATGATGGTCAATGATGGTCAATGGCCATAAAACTGAAGCTGTGGCTATTGTTGTCATGGATGTGCCTAGCCAGTGCATTATTCATGTTGTTTATCCTAATGGCATAGTCACGTTCGTAAATCCTTGCCCTGAATTTTCTCTCCGTTTTGCCTATATAAAGCGCTGAGCACTGGTCACATGTCGCCACATAAACAACTGCTTTAGAAGAGCAATTGTACCTCCATTTTACTTAAAATTCCATGTTGTTGATTAAAAACTTGCTACCAGTTTTGACCTTATGACACCGACATGTGACCAGTATTCTCTCTTATTTGGTTTGTTTGTTGCCTTTGTTGTTTTTCTCATGTGGAACTACAGGTTAGCTATGAGTACAGACCCTTTCTATGTGGCATTATTATGTATGAGTTCACTGACAATCTTGGCCTGTCCTTTGAGGTTGCACATGTAACAACACTGTGCGTTGTGGTTCTGCTTTTTGTGGGTGGCTAATTTTGTCACTTACTATGTCTGCACAAAATCACAATAACACTTTGTGGTTGTTTTAGCTGAGGAGGTTGTGCCTCCATTCTTTTGGGGGGAGGTCACCCTCACCCCAATTGTCACACAGTAATGTCCACCCGTTGTCCGCCAGGCAGGTCTGCTGGGCCATAAGGAGCTTGTGCTGCTCCTGTCAGGTACAACTGAGTTCATGCAGTTGTAATGCTGCTGGCATAATGCATGGGTTTAGAGCTTTGCATACTTTCCTGTCGCATCAGAGGGGGGAGGAGCAGTCAAGCTATGTAAACCATCCCACAGGATGTAATAAATGGCTTGGTTGAAATATGTCTGCATTGTCTGCATGGAGGGTTAGTGCTGGTAGTTTAATGATATTGATCTGTGGTCAGATCGCTCTAGGGAGGACCTCACATTGGGGGGCTGCAATGGTCACCCATATCGGTAAACACATAATGCAATATGATTGTCTCCCTTGGGTGATGTCACAGCACTGCTCCAGGGCATTGCAGTTAAGGATATAAACTAACCTTTGTCAAGTGAGCTGCTGCACGACTAAGCAGCACAGCTGGCGGTCACTTAATGCCACTACACACCATGGTGTAATATTATATCTTGATAGACACACATACATACATACAAATACACAAAATGGGCATCTGGATTCATGGAGATGCTACAATAGCTGTCTATTGCATGATTAAGTTCCCTTCCAGTACTGAATGGCACCTGTAGTGTCTCCAGGAAATCACAGTGTTTCACAAACTGTGGATGTGAATCTATCCTTAATGAGTATGTATGTATGCACCACCCACATTATCTTGAACACTGTAATTTTGATATGTGGAGATGTGAATGGACAGTGTTATGGCTGTGGTGCTGTCCAGAACCTTGAACCAGATGTCCTTGACTGCACACATGTATGCATAATCCAGGGTGGGGACACATCCCACAGAGTGGGGTTCAGTGTTGCCATACCCACTGTGGTGCAGCATAACCTTGATGGTATATAAAGATGGTGTTCTCATTGCCATCTTTTCCCTGCACAGTGCATCTAAGACAGATTGTGGGGGTGTCTGTAGCTGTGTCCATTACTCCAAATCTCAGGAGTGAGAGATGAAAACCATCACTGGAGAATCATTGATTTCTGTTGAGCAAGGCATCCCAGGCAGACATGTGGTTGATCCCCTAACAATGACATCACATGCTAAGGCAATTATTAACTTCCATCAATTTCTGTGTGTATAGAGACATCATCCTAGGTGAGGATCAACTGCAGCTAAAAGCTATGCATATACTCACGAGAGACATAGACTGGCTAAGCACTGTCATGTGTCCGCATACAGATTGGTGACATATGTCCCTAGTCATACACACCTGCAGAACTATGATGTCAACATTATGTTAATTGATATCCCTTGATTTGTGACAGTGTGTGGTAAGGCCTATTGTGTCAACCCACAGACAGCTATCTGTGATCTTTCCTATATGTAGCCACTTCACACAGACATCAATATGTCTCATAATGTAATCACTTAATAAAGTTAAGAAAAGCCTCTAATTGGAAATCCCCAGGCATAGATGCAGTACCTAACTTTTGACTAATAGTATTAAAATCTTTGCATGAGGATTTAGCCATGAGAAAGAACTATTTATATGTGCACCCCAAACAGACACCAACCTGGCTAACAATAGGAAAAACAATGCTCCTACTTAAAAGTGAACCTGCAAACTACCCTAAAAATTATAGACAGATAACTTGCCTTCCGATGACATATAAACTATACATAGGAATTGATGCCGACAGAGTTTATAGTCATTTAAAAGAAAACTCAATTATTGCAGTAGAACATAAGAGCAATAAAAGAAACTCATATGGAACAAAGATCATTTGTTGTTAAATAAAGTCATAGTGGGGAACTGTAAAAAGGGGATGAATATAGGTATGGCATGGATTGACTACAAAAAAGCATTTGATAATATGCCACGTTCATGGATAAAATAATGCTTAAAAATGTATAAGATACATCTTACACTGATCAACTACATTACAGTGACCATGAAACAGTGGCAGGCCACTTTGAAATTAAGCCATGATAAAGGACAAATTATTATCCCAGGGATAAAAATTCAAAGGGGGATATTCCAGAGTGACTCTTTGTCACTGCTGTTATTCTGCCTTGCCATTAATCCATTAACCTGTCTACTCAACAGTTTAGGCCGTGGCTATAATTTGGCTCATAGAAAACAAGTGTAAAGACTTGTCATCTTCTCTTTGTCAATGATTTAAAACTGCATAGCTCATCAGATGAGGAACTGAAAGCACAACTGCAAGTTGTGAAACTATTTCAGATGATAGAAGAATGTCATTTGGTCTTGATAAATGTGCAAAAGCAACCTTTAAAGCAGAAAAACTGCAATACCAGGAAAACATCAGTTTGGGACAAGAATGTGATATAAAAGAACTTGAGCAAGAAAGAGTGTATAAATATTTTGGAATTGAAGAATCAATAATAAAACATGAACAAATGCGAATAAAACTTAGTAAGAAATATTTCAGAAGATGTAAATTAATCCTGAAAACAGCACTGACATCTACGAATAAAATCCAAGCTATAAACCAATTTGCTCTTCTTGTCCTAACTTGACTGTCCCCAAAATGTGTTGGATAGACTAGATAGGAAAACAAGAAGGATGCTTCATGCTCATCAAATGATTTATAAAACTCAGTGTATACCAAGATTATACATTCCCAGTTTTGAAGGAGGGATGTACCTCCTTGAAATTTATTAAATGTATAGATCTGCAATTGTGGAACTCTGCACATATCTGCTTACCTCACAAGACCCAAATGTAGTGAAAGTTTTGAAACATGAGGAGAATGTATCTAAGATGACTTCTTTGGTTAATCTAGCAGCAGCATATTGGTGTCAAGCAGGAATGGAAATCAAATCAGAAGTAGATAAAGACCAGGCAGCAATTAAATGTGCCACAAATCAAAAGAAAGAATATAAGGTGAAGGACCAGATGAAAAGGCAAGAAATGTGAAAAATGCATAAATATATACACCATGTTGATCAGGAATGAATGCAGGAATTGTTAAGGAGAGGCAAATTCAAACCAAGAGATGAAAGGTTATTATCGGCGGCACAAGATAGTGGGCTACATACATGTTGTTTTACAAAGTTCATTGAACATGTGGGAGAAACAGACAAATGTAGGTTTTGTAAAACAGAATTGGAAACAGTTGCACACCTCATTGCTGGCTGCGACATACTAATGGCAGAAGGACTGTATAGTGAAAGCATAATAATGTGGTGAGACTGCTGCACTGGGGATTGTGCAAATATTATGGTATTGAAGTGGCAGAAAAACACTAGAAACATGACCCACAAAGCATCATAGAAAATGATGAAACCTACCTCACATGGGATCATCCATTACCAACAGTTCAAAAGAGATGCTAGAAAACCGGATATGGTGGTCCAAGAAAATAAGACAAAAGTACCATTGATCATTGAAATCACCACACCCAGTAACTACATTGTCCTGCGTACAGAGACGCACAGTCATAAAATATCAGGATTTACAAGCAGAAATGAGAGAAATGTGGAAGAAGGATACCCAGATAGTTACAATAGTAGTAGGAGCAATGGGTCTTATAAAAAAAGCATCTACAATCATATGTTATCAATACATGTAACTCCATACAAATTGCAGAAGGAGTCATTACTGGACACATTGCGGGTGCTACAAAGAGCACTTTTGGCTGACATCAAAGACTGAAACAATACTAATTTCATGAACTTTAATCATACTTTGACTTAGGAATGGGTTCCATTCCCATCATGGTATTAGAAACCCAAAATATTTGGAGAAATTAAAAAGGGAGAGACATCAGTGTATCTCACAATGTAATCACCTCTGACTAAGAGGTGTGAGTTTGTATTTTGCCTTGAGTGTTTGACTGTTGAGAGACAGGTGCATGCAGTATTATGTGCACTGTGCACTCCAGAGTCAGGATTTTTTTGGGTGTCTGTTTGGCAATGTGTCTGGTAAGGAGCTGCACACATGAAGGTGTGTGTGATGCAGGTGTAGGTGGTGCAGGATATGAGCTGTGCATGTTGACATAATGCACACTGCCATATGTAATGACTGCTGCTGGAGACACCATAGCAACAAGGCTTGAAATGCAATCACATCTGTCACACGTTGTGTTTGTGTCATAGGAGTAGAGGGGGTGGGGACACTCCCAGCATCTCAGCAGCAGGTCCTGCAAAGATAGGGTCATGCTGCCACACCCTTGGCATTGACAGCCTGATATACAGTGTTTGTAGGCACATCTTTCAGTGAAGATGTGGATATCCGTGCATGCATAGAGGACTTGTTCAACTTTGCTTGCATTACATAGGCCTCATAAGTGCACAATGCCTGACAAGCAACTAGACAGCACACTGGTTATTATGTGACATGATGTGGGAACTTAGACATGTGTTGGGTACATAACTGTACAGTATGACATGCCTAGGACATGTGGCAGGTGGACACACATTGGCCAAAGGTGGCCAGTCTGCTGCCGTAGGCCTCACAGTCATGTCATACAGACATCCACCAGTAATCTGTTGAAGTGCAGGATGCATGACTAGCTGCAAAATTGTCACCTATGATGGCTCATCTCCAGTGTGCTGATTGTTGCAGCAAGACTTGACATCTATGTCAATGGACATTGTACATTATTTTGTGGCGCTACAACATTGCTACTAATGCCCCTCTTGTCACTTTCCTAGTGACATGCCACACACCTTAGAACAGATGGCATAACACATGGAAAAGCCAACTGATTGCCTAGGTTGCTAATCAAGTCATCTAGTTGGAAAAGGGTATTTGAAGTATATAGAGCCTTCCCTGATGTGGGGCAGCTATGTGGATGAACAAACAGGCTGTGTCCTGCTTGTCCTCATGGGCTTCATAGTAATATTTTGCATGTGATGGCAGAAAATGTATCAGAGCATGGTATCCTATGTCAGAGTGATGTCAGTGATAATAGCATTAGTAGTTGCCAGGTACCGGCAATTCTGTGTACACCCATGCTTAACAGTCTTCACGAGGTAATTGTGTCCTTCCAGTACACACTTCTTGGGTAGTGTCCAGCTGCATAATACCTGTGTAAAACCCTGACCTTACCTTCAAAGGGTATACATACTACACATCCCTAATGTGTTTGTCTGTGCTCTTTAGAGACACCTTGGATGACACTTTTCTTGGAACATGCTGGACGCAACTGCAATACTTAGTTGCACAAAGGACAACTAGCATGTAGTGCCAAGCAGTGTCCCCAGATCTCTGAGTCATGTGACATGAAATGTCAGGAAATGAGTTAGCATGGATACGAGCAGTAACATGTCATACACCTGCTGACACTGGACAACACACTGGTTGTTATGCGCAAGGCCAAATCATTTTTTTAATTTTATTTTTTTATTTTACATTTGTTGACCAGGCTAGTCTAACTGGATACATGTCCATTTTCAGTAGAGGCCCGGGGAGATAAGCTCTACTTTAAACTAAATAAATCAAGACAGAACAAAAGCAAAAAAAAATCTAAATACATATACATGAAGATTTTCTTCAAGAACTTGAATTATACAAAACTAAATTATACAGACTGTAACTACAAAGTTTAACAAGGCAAAATACAGTACTATTACCATGGGAAAGTGATTGATATTCACCATAAGTATATTGGGTAGGAATGTAGCTTTACAATGATGTATATAGGTTATAAAAAATATATAACACTGAGAAATAAGAAAATTATTAAATTACAGTCATAGTGAAAGAAATAGTTGGTCTATATACAAGGTGGAAGACGTGCTCACCGCAGAAAGAAAGTTGTAAATAACATATTCAGTGATAGTTCCTTGGGAATAAGATACTAAGAAGGGAGTGATGGATGAATTTACTAAATCTGCAAAGTGGGTTATTGGAGGAGAGTTATAGAATAATGTTATACTGGGGGGGTAGTCAGGGTTAGTACATGGACATAGCCATTGTGTTTTTAGTTGAATTTTTAGTTGCTTTTTAAAGAGTGGTAATGATGAGAGAGATGTAAGTTTAATGGGAAGCTTGTTCCAAATCTTCCCCACTGAATTAGAGAAAAGAGAATCACCTGCTTTGTTGTGGGATTTCTGGATGGTAATCAGTAGTTTATTTGCTGAGCGAAGGGTAGTAAGGTTTGTGTAGGGGGAGATGAGGCTACTGAGAATAGGAGTATTACTAGGCTGGTACAGAATCTTATGGGTAATGGAGAGTTGTTGAAATTCTTGCTGGTTATTTAGTTCTAGCCATCCTAGAAGTTTGAGATTTAGACAGTGATGAGTTCTAAATGGCGACCCAGTAGCAAACCTGGCAATATTGTTATAAGAAGTGGTCAATTTGTTTAGGTTGCTTTTGGAAAGATTAGTATAAATGGGTGAGGCATAGAGGAGGGTGGAGATCAGATGGGTCTGGGCAATAGTAGATCTGGCTTCTGGAGTGAGAAAAGGTTTTATCCTATACAAGGATCCAAGTTTTCTGTTTACTGTTTTAATAGTGGCATTAATATGTGAGTCAAAGTTGAGGTTGTGGTCAATCATTACACCTAAGAGTTTGGTAGTTGGGTCAGGAGCTATGATTGTACGACTGATGGATGTAATAGAGAAATCTATTGGGGCAGATTTAATAGTTGGAGTAAATAGTAATAGTTTTTTTTTTTGGCATTTAGGAATTGGCAATGTTGTTGGAACCAGTTTTCTACTAGGTTAAATACTGTCTGGGTGATGGACTGGAGTTTAGATAAAGTGGATGCTTTACAAATCAAAGTGAAGTCATCTGCATATTGTATGCAGGTAAATTTGTAGAAAGGTTGTTAATGAATATGGAGAAGAGTAGAGGTCCCAGGATAGAGCCTTGAGGGACACCAAGGGTAATAGGGAGATGTTTGGATAGGTTATTATCCCAAAGGACAGCCTGCTGTCTATTGTGCAAGTAGGACTTGAACCATTGTAATGCCTGTGTGTCAAATGAGAATGATTTGAGTATGTTGAGAAATATTTGATGGTTAACCATAACAAAAGCTTTAGATAGGTCAATGAACAGAGCAGAAGAAAACATGTTATTGTTACGATGTTTATTAATGCAGTCTGTAAAGGATAGGAGAGCAGTGGTGGTACTGTGGAATGGTCTAAAACCATGTTGACAGTCAGCTAGAAGGTTATTTTGGAGAATGTGGTCAAGAAATTGTTGATGGATGCATTTTTCCATGATTTTGGCTAGTGATGATAGTAGGGTTATAGGCTGAAAGTTAGAGAGTTCAGTTGAGTTACCACCCTTGTGAAGTGGGATTATGTGAGAGAATTTCCAGAGTGAAGGAATGAAGCCTTCAGTTATGGTTCTATTGATTAGGATAGAAATGGGATAGGCAAGAACTTTTGCAGCAGTTTGAAGGGATTCAAGTGGTAGGATATCAGCTGAGGTTTAAGTTTATGAAGTAGAGTATAGATGAGGGATGTAGGAATAGGTTTTAAGTGAAAGGTAGATGGTAAGGTTGTTAGGGAGGACGAGAGGTTAGAGTTAACAGGTGGCAAGGTGTTAGCTAGAGATTGTACAGTTTCAGTAAAAAAGGTATTGAAACCATCAGTAATCTGGTTTGGAGAGTTTAGAGAGAGACCAGATGGGGTTGGTGTTTTGGAGTGGCCTGGATGTAAAAGTTTATTTATGCCTGACCAGAAGGTTTGGGGTTGATTATGGTGCTTTTTATGGAGTTTAAAGAAATAGTTTTTTTTTATCCTGAACTATTGATTTTTTTGGTGGCATTTCTTAGCTGTCTAAAGTATTGCTGATCAATTGGGTCTTTAGTGTTTCTTCATTTGGACCAGATTTTATTTCATTGTAGGATTTGTTGTCTGGTTTCCTTAGTAAGCCATGGGGCTGCTTTGCTTCTAGTTCTTATAGAGCATGAGGGGGCATGGAATTCAAGAATGTGTAGGAATTTGGAGTTAAAATAGGATACTGCTTCATCAAGTGGCAGGTGCCTTAAGGGGCGTTGAAGTTCTGCTTGAAAGGTTGCTGGATCAAAGTTTTTTTGTTGCTGGTGATTTTAAAGGTAGTTTGGTTTGGGATAAAGGATTTTTGTCTAGATAAATAGGTACGTGATTGGTCACTAATATCATCAGGAAGGATAACTACTTTGTAAAAGAGAGGGTGGCTATTAATTAAGATCCAGTCTAATATACTTTCTTTGCAGTTGGGTTTATGGATTCTGGTGGGGGTGGTAATAGTTTAGGAGAAGCCATAGAGGTTTATATGGGTTGTGGGTTTATGAGTGGTACAAGTGTTCCAGTCTATATTAAAGTCACTGAGTACAATGGTTTCCTGAGGGAAGGATGTAGAAAGCCAGCAGAGGATACTTTCTAAGATGCTGATGTTATTACCTGTGGGTAGGTAGGAGCATATTATGTATATAGATTTAGTAGTATTGAGCTGGAGCTTGGAGATAAGAATTTCCACATTAGTATCTATAGGTGGTTGTACTAGTAAAGAAGTGACCTGTAAATGAGATTTGTGCAGTATTGCTACCGCACCACCCTTTTCTAATCCACAGATATTATAACCAGGTGGGGTATTTCATTGTCTTTTGTAACAGGTTTAAGCCAGGTTTCTGTTAAGCATAAGATATCAAAAGAGTGTGTATCTAGTAGTGCGTGTAGTTGGCTTATTTTATTGTTAACACTCCTTATATTGAGATGAGCTATGAGTAGAGTATTTGGGGTTATACAGGGAGTGAAGGGGGGAGAGGGGTGTCTCAGGGTGTTGCTATCTGGTCCTGGGTTGGGATGAATGTCCCCATGAAGGAGAGGATGCCTATAGGGACTATATGGATGCTTCAGTAGTTTACTGCAAATAAGTTATGATTTCCTATATTGTGTGAATGTAAAATGGGCTACTCTGTCGTATTTAGGTGATAGATAGTTTGAGGTGGATGTTATGTTAGAATGGCTTTGGAATTCAAGCTCATTTATTAGTAATGTTTATTTTAGGGGTTGGTGAGATGACGTGAATTGCAGGTTTTCATAAAAGGTAAGGGTATAGGGTATAGAAAGGATAGATAGTAATGAAAGTAGGAGAGGTAGTTTAATACATGTGAGTGTATAGGTTAAGGGCATGGTGTAGGAGAATATAGAATGTAGTTAGGAATTAGGAGGTAGGAGTTTAGTGAGTGTGGAGTATAGAAATATGTAAGAGGTAATTGAGAGTAATTGTCAGTATGGGAGTGGGTGTGTAGATGGTAGGTCTGTAATGAGTTTTGGATAGCTATTAGATAGGAAGGAGGGGGTGTGGCTTTGTAAGTATAAGAGTAGGACCACTGGGGGTGGGTGGAAATTGGGGGTAGGGTAGGGGAGCGGAGTGAGCCCACAGGGTGAACCGAGCGGGTTAGAGCAGGTAAGTGAGAGTCTACAGAGGCCATCAGAGAGCTGCAGATTCCTGAGGCATGTTAAGTATATCCAGGTAAATAGAGTGTGGCAAAGCAGGTGAGAGGTAGAGAATGTTTGTGGAGTAGAAGGAAGAAAAAAAGTATAGCTAGATAGTGGGAAGAGAAAAGGTAACAGCAGAGTGATACAGTAAGGAGATTAGCAATTAGTTAAGGAATGAGAGCTGAAAAACTATTCAGAGCAGATATTTGGGAAGGTGGAGAATGAGGTATAACCCTAGACTGGATTAGGGTGCCACCTAGTGGGCAGAAAGTATAATACGGCAATGGTATATGTATTAGAGATAGCTAGAAGAAGAAGTACAGATAAAAGATAGCAAGGGGAGAAAATAGCAGATTGCTATTGGGGTTTAGAGGAGAAAATTGCTGCTGGTTTCCCTACTCAGTAGCTTAGTTTCTCTTGGTACTAAGTAAGGTATAAATAAATAATACAGCTTAATAGGTAGGTCCAAGGTGGAACATACTTTCTTAGTCCTTTTAGTAGCTGGGAACAAAAATAAATGTGCTGGGGCAACAGGTTTCTTTGGCCAGACGTTGGGATGGTTTTAACAAAAAATCAGCAAAGGTTCCTGAAAGACCAAGCAGGTCCCTTAGTACAGGATAGGAGGTAGAGAGCTAGGAGGAATAGTAAGATAAAAATTAGGTGTTAAGACAAACAATTAATATATGCTGTACTATAAAAGCAATCAGGTAAGTCACAGGTATATTCAAGTAAAAATAGACTAAGGATGCAATGGTCTCTAACTTAAGTTAGCATTTTCAGATAGTTGCAGAGACATAAGATAAGCAAGCAGTTATATACAGTCACAGCTGAGATTCTCTTTCAGTAACAATTCAAAGAACAAGTAAAATGTAATTCATACAAATCACTGTTCTAACAAAGCACTACTAGGAATTAATGTAATTACTCAGGATACTTTGGACTAGTTCCACAGAATAGAGTGCAGGTTACAGCCACTTGATTAATGTATGTTTCTCCCACCATGTCGAATGTTCACAAGATTAAGTGTGCAGTCCTAGCTTACAGGACAGGTGCCAATTATGATATAGCTTTTTAAAGTAAAATAAGGTTCACTCAGCAACAAGTAAATGGCCAGGATGTTATACAATGCCTTTCTGGGGGGGGGGGGGGTTGCTATTAGTATAAGCAGACCTTGCTTACTGGAGAGTTACCAGCAGGAGTGCTAGGCAAGCACTTGTTGATTTAGGTCAGAAGGTAACTCTCTTAATCATGTAAGCATTTGTAATAAAAAAGTAAATTAATCCAACATTAGAGTGAGAATGACAACTCAGCACTGCTGTATAGTCAGAAAGGACAGACAAACCTAGTCAACGAGGATCGCTATTTGGAATAAACAGCATTCGCTTAAAGAAATGCCTAAATAGGACAGGGTATACCAGGCAATTAGTTATGAACTCGGATAGAAATAGTTGGTATCCATCAATTTAGGGTTACAAACCTTCATACATCAGGAACAAAACTACACAAACAGAATAAAAAGCTACAACAAAAAGTGAAAAATGCTGGTAAAACACCTGGGCAAAAGCGCTATTAGAAAAAAAACTGTTTTGTCCTTTGTTAGCAATATGAGGGCAAGGGGATCACATTAAAATATAGCCAATATACTTGAAAATGCTGCCAGACAAACGCCTAGGCAAAAACGCTATCTTAGAAACATTAGCGGCATCTGCGAGTGATAAGAGGGCATAGAGATCCAATAAATAAGGTAGAAATACCTAAAGAGATTTAGTACTCATTTCAGTAAGGCAATGCTTTACCTGGAAACACATTTACAAACTTAATGAGGAACTAAAAAAGTTGGCAGACACTACTGGAAGCAGAGCAGTGTGTAAAAGTCCACATGAGAGGCACAGCAATTATCAAGTTGGCCATTTTGCAAGTCCATATCCCTCAACACTTGGTTTCCCTACTAACACGTATAAATCCTATACCTTTCTAATTAGTTGTACACATGGGCTAGTAACATTCCACAATTGTCAGCATGGTCTAATAACACATTTTATAATGCCTACCAGCTCTAACTTATGGACCCCATTGAGTGTTACACTATGCAATGGATGATGGGAATATTATTCACTCTCTCACTCTACCTACCATGGCCTAACAATGTGTTTGACAATATTAGGCCAGCAGCCCTTGCTGGACACTGTGTAGGTTATTTACAAAGTGTTATGTCAGCTGATGGATAGACAAGTGTCTGACACTCATAATCTGGCAAGATAGCATTGAGAGACCTTTGCTGCAATGACACCAGTCACCAGTGGATTTCCCCATACATTACTGATGGTGTACCCCTTCTAGTCATTCCCTCTCTACAGTCACAGTCAGATTCATTGCCCTCTGACTAACTACATTAGCAGGTGATTGCATTTCAGGAGCTGTCACTGAATCCCACATAGAACCAGCAGTTATCCAGAATGGCCTGAGACACACATTCAGTGTTTGTCTGAGTCACTTGACAAATACTAAATGCCAATGACTGCACAATGCTATCCTTTGGAAAGTCATCTACCCCTTGGGAAATATAGTAGTGTTTGCACACCACACACAATTGTGCTATTACTCAAGGGCACATGGACATAGAGAATAATGTAACTTTTGACTTTCACTGGTCAGTAAGATGTGGTGAAGCATTCAGTGCTGTAGAACCTAAACAGAAAGTTCTGTGATGCAACTGTCAGACTGTCATTGCCATGCTGAATGTGGCACTAATTACATCTATCACTGTGTACAATAGCACTCTTGCTATGTCACTACACAGGCATATCTTTCATCTGTAGCAGCCACACAGGATGCATGGTACAGCAATTCACATTACAGATAGCATGTCTTATGGAGTCTGTGTCAAGACCGTATATGTGTAGTCTGTCTCATAAATGCATTGAAGGAGATGTGTATGGCTGTCATATAGGGATGTATCAGATCCCACTATGTACCACCCGTGTATCCACGACAGGACTAATACATGTCGTACCTGCTGTACACACCTAAACCATCACTGTAGTATAAAAGCTACATGTTGGAGAGACAGGTATGTAAAACAGACTGCACATCCTATATGTAACAGAGCCCTCATGCATGTGAAACACACATCTGCTGTGACACATACCATGTTCAGGTTACACCATGGGATGCAGAACAAGACAATCATATCTGTTGTTGGACAAATATCTGTACTGGACACAATAAATTTATAGATGGGTCATCTCCAGCACCACAGCTTGTAGATGTGTTAGCTCGCAAAACCCTGTTGACACTTACCAAAGGTATTAGACCTTTTCACAGATTAGGGATGCATGAGTATGCTGAATGATGCCATTGTCCTTGTTAGCCTGTTATACCCATATGGACATATGGAGCCAGGCACCTATAGTGCTGTACCTTGTGGAGGACATATTTCTTGTGTGCTGACATGCTATCCTGTGCTGCAATGTCTATGGCTTTATTGCTGCTGTGTAACCATAGATGTCCCCAACAGAATCCTGCAACAGAAAAATAAACAGGTCCATAACACACCTTTCGTTGTGTAAGTATACAGCCATTATAACATCATACAACATAAGATACATAAAATGATGTGGCTTACTCATTACAAATGTCAGCATAAAGTGTCTGTCAGGAACCACTACAAGTGGTATGGCAAAATAATGCATTACACAAGTACATGTTAATCTATACAGTCACCCTGCTCATCAGACACATAGCTTCATTTCCCTGCATTGATGATGAGGAAGATAGGAATGTGGCACAGGTATCACCACTTGCACAGGGTGTTGTGTGGGGGTGCAGGAGGCCTAGTCTGACCCACAGTGTTCACAGCATGTGTGTGAGTCAGGAAGGGAAGCGGGCAAGATGGACCTTAAAAATGTGCCATGTGTGTCTGTCAGTGACCTGCATTTGACAGTGGTGTGTGAGTGTGTGCATGTACACAATCAAGCTCAGTCCTATCCCTACATGTGTGTATTTTGGACAACGTTGAACTGTACATAGTAGATCTGACAGCTCTCTGTCTCTGACCCTGAACACGGGAACTGGCTCTAACAGAAGTTGCACTGGCACCTCCATGTCCAAGGTCAGAAGCAGTGCTGGTACCTGACAGTGACTGCTGTCTTCTGGGACTGTGTCCTCCACAGGACTGCCCAGGACTACAAGCCCATGGCCTGCCACATCTTGATGTGGACAGCACACTCCCCTCTGTAGCGCTGGATGTACTGCCACTATGGAGTATGATTGTGCACAGCCACGTGGACTCTCTGCAGATGGGGTTGCTGACCTACATCCACAAGGCCAAATCTCAACTCCAACCACACATTCTGGTACAGACACTGTGTATTCCAAAACAGACACTGTCTCAGCCAGAGCACCTTCTTTCCACTGCATCAGTGCACTGATCCAGGGTGTCACTAATGCGTTGGAGGCAGTCACAGATGTCAGACTGTGCTGCATCCATAACCCCGTGCATATGTCTGGAGTTTCTTTCAGAACGTGCCTGTGCCTCCATGATGGCCTGAAACATACGCTGAAACTGTGATGTGACACCTGCAACAGGTGGTGGAAGGACAGCAGGCATCCTATGAGCACCCCTATCAATCCACCTGAGTGGAACCTCACTAGATCTCTGGCTATGGCCAGTGTCTACACTCACTGGAGCCGTAGTTGCCACACTTTTCTGTTCAATCTCCCCACCCTCTGACTGTCTAATATCTGTGGCCTCCAGGGATTGGGAATGTGTAGGCATACTGAATGTGTGCAGTGGCAATGGGGCCAGTGGAGTGATGTTGACCTCTGGGACAAAATCAGCCTCTCTAACCCCCATCTGTGCCTCACTGTGGCCATCACCATCATCAGTGTTTGACGAGACACTGACATCAGATTGTGTAGGGGGGAGACAAGCCCCCCTGGTCATCTGTGTTAAGAGAGGAAAAAGCAGTACATTAATGCCTACACTATTATGCTCTATAGTACTTTGTTGCAATAAATACACAGCTTTATAAACTGTTAACACTATTACAGACCTGTTGAAACCCCAACTTCATGTAGTAGGACAGGACGACAATACTTTTCCCACAAACAGCTGTAGTTATGTGTAAATGAAAGCTCTTTACACTGCAATCTCATCAGCAACAATGAGGTACACTATTAACATTTGTGAAGACTGTGCACAGTTGACACATATGGAAATCTGCAATACCCTGACAATACTGTCACATCTATCAGTGTGGTGACACCTACAAGGCATATGTATGACTGTAACATGTGTACAGTCAAAAAATATCTGTGCAGTTGGCAATCATGCTGACAGTACACCACTCCAGGCAGCAGGCCTCGTATGACATTTTAGGGATTACATTGCTGTAAACCTACATCTACAACAAAACAGTGTTGTGCTCACCAGGAGCAGGACCACGACCTTGTCCGATACTTGACTGACCTGTGAAAAGTTGAAGGAGAGGTAGTGTCAGTACCACCACATGTTGCACCACAACAAAGTAATACATCCATATAGCTCACATTTACAGTAGCTACTGTGTTACTTTTTATATCAGTCAGCATCTGAGCACGAGAGTCAAACTGCAGTTAAACTCCCCAAAGTACACAGACCTGACACCCACGTAAGAGTATGTACACCCTAGCACACTGAATGCTACAGTATTTCAAGGGTTATCAAACTAAGCTTACTTGCGTACTCCTCTGCCATGGAAATTGTGGCACCCGCATCCATGATGTACGGTGTGATGGATGCCTGGGAGGTGTCATGTGTGCCTAGGTTCACCAGGAATTCCTCAGTAGCGGAGAGTGCTTGTTCTGCTGCAGGCCCTCCACCAATGATGCCACAATCCCTGTCTATATCTGCTGCTTTTCTGCATGCAGCATTGATCATGTCCATTGCGCAGTGTCTAACCTGCTTATATGTCCTGCTCTGATGACCTGTGGCATTCACATCACGGACAATGTCAGCCCACAATGTTGACCACTGTTCCCTGTTTTGTTCCTACTGGACAGTAGAAGTGCATGATGTTTCCAGAGGCCTTCAACTATATGATTCTCCGCATCCATGAAAGATGCATGGCATCTAGGGTACATGTTTCCTGCAAGACAACAGTATGGGAACACATGTCAGATTACATATGTGGAAGTACACTATGTAGAGATACAGCAAGGACAGAATGGCTGGGAGTATCCACTGCTTGATCACACATGTCATTTTCCACAGTGTGCAAACATACTAAGCATATGGCTACAAAGAAGATACTAGCAATAGTCAGCTATTCCCATGTGTGCCATAACAGATACTGCTGTTTGATTATATACCCAACACTGGAGTCTATTGTGGTATGTCCCCTAGGGGCTACTCACACTGATAATTTGTCAAAACAACAGTGCCCCACGAATAACAGTGTGCTATTACAACCACTACAAAGGGACAGTCCCATGAAACCAGTGAGCCACATTGTCAAAAAGCATTCCACCTTCGATGTATTGTTCATCCTCTGTAGGGGTAACAGTTCTGGAGATCAATGACATGCCATTATCACATTTCTAAGAAAGGCTTAATGCTGTATTCCCTATTCTATGTAAGTATATTCACACATCTGCATCCTGTTGTAAACAAAAAGGTTGCATAACTGCTGGAATGCAACACTCCTCTGTTGATATGTGGTGATATTTAAGTTTTTGAAAATACATGTTCTTTGTGCAGAAAGTTTCATACAGAATGGTTCCACATAGCCAGCATGTGTGGCTTTTAGCATGCTTCTCATTAGCAGGTGTTTGCCTCTTAACCAATCTGTGGTTCTAAAATGTCGATTCCAGACAACTTAGCTGATTTGCACTATCATCCAATGGCATGCAACCACTGTACAAGATATAAGGCCTCCATGTAGATTACAAGCCCTTTCTGATATGTTGTGCTGGAGATTATTGGGGTGAGGAAACTGCCTCATTATAGAGGGTTGGTCTGTAGCTGCTACTGTTATATAGAGATGTGTGTGCTACAGGCTGTAGTTGCTGCTGAGGTAATAGGGCTAGGCAGACAGTGAGAACACTTTGGAGGACAACAAGCTGTAGGAGTAATTGTGGCAGCTGTGGCAGCCTTGTAGTAGAGGCAGAGCCAGAGTAACTGTAGCCATTTCACTCCAATTAAGGCATGTGTTTAAGGTAAGTATGTTAGGCAATTGTATCATTAACAGAGTACTAGTCTACATGTTGTTGTGTCCTTGAGCATCAGCATTTGGGCAACTGTCAGCCCACGTGTTACAGTCTTTTACTCATTTGGAACATGGATGCTGGCAGTCCTTGTTACAAGCAAGGGGTTCATATGTGTATGTTAGTTGTACAGCTGTGCTAATCTGCACTGTAAGTTTGAAAGGATTGTGTACTGCACTCTGGTATTAGTGGTCCTCATTTGCATTACCTGAGTTAAAATCCTCTGTGAATGCATATTAATGCATCACGTGACACTTTATGCACTTATAGTTTTGCTGTAGGGATATGTGAAGTTTGTTCCTATCTGCACTACTGTGACTTCCATCAATGACAAGCAGACATTTAATTTGTAATGCATTGTGTGGAAAAAGAGTGCATGACTCAGTAATTAATTGCTGGCTTCACGATAATGTTATTTAAATGCTACACACCGCTGGATTTGCACCCAGGGCTGTGTGTGGCAAAATGTACTGTTTACAAGGCATTTAACAGGCTGAGCTACTGAGTCACTGTTACAGTAGGCCTATTTGTGAGATGTAAATACACACTTACAGGCTGTAACATATTTTTTACAGACATCATTATGTGCATGGCTTTATATGGATGTGTTTCTGCACCAGGGTCCTTGTATATGTTTTTTGCCAGTAATGCCTTACCAGATGTACTTGTAAATGTTGCTGATAAAGGAGACCAATTATCCGCTATTAGAGAACTCACTTACATCCATTCTTGGGTGTTTGGCTTTCTAGTGGTGTAATCTCGCACCAGACTATAAGGTACACTCCCAATTTTTCCATTTATGTTTAAGCAAGTTTGCATGATGTGGCATGATGTACAGCTCACTGAAACATGCTTAATGACTGTAGCCTGCAATTACTATGATTTGCTTAAACCACCTGTTTTAATTAACAGCTTTGCGGCATGGCAGGTTAATGCAGTGGTCTGCAAGTGCAATGGTCATGGGTTCAAAATGGGAGACAGGTGTTTATTTTGTACGTTTATTATTTAAAACATATATATAAATATAGCTCCATTTAACTGAGCTTAATGAAGCTGTGTCATGCTAATAATATGTAAAGAAAAGAAAAATGGAGAGATAGAAAAGTGGTGAAATGGGGTGCAAGCAGGGCGGAAAACATAGTGAAAGTCAGGTAGGTATGTGCAGAAAGGGTGTAGGAAAGAACCATAGATATCAATTTCTAGTACAGCAACAGCTGTGCACTTTGAAAGATTTTGTAGATGACTTTGGACTCTCACCCCCTGAGAGAGTGGTGATGTCAACATAATTGCATTGTTAAGCCAATTGGACCAATTTATGTGTGTCCAGTGGACACATATGTAAAATGGAGAGCTATGTATGGGACAATATTTTTTTTCTTGGGATAGGTGCCCATTTTTTTAAGGTGAGAGTGGAATGTTGGGGAAGGGACATAGGTACATGTGGTGGAGGTAAGTTGAGTAGCTGAGGAAGCTTTTGCATACAGACAAGACAAACAAGACAGCAGAAGGGGTGCTGTGTGACACAAGAGGGGGTTGAATACCATGGAGGGGAGGGTGTTGTGGAATCTCAGTCCAATATGCCTCTACAAGGTAGCAGAATGACTCACATCTCCACCCATGGGACTGTTGATGCTACTCCATCATTGCCCCCAGGGTGGCAGTAGTGAAGGCTGGGCTCCTGGGTGAGCCTGTCCCACCAGTGTGGCCAGCATGCTCTCCATCTGATGCAGACATCATCCAAACCCATACTTGACGAACCAGCACACCAAACCTGGTAGTTTGTCATGGGTGACAACTCCTTCTCTGCCACCGGTCCACGTAGGGGGGGGGGGCAGGCCCTGTTCCATGGAGTGGTACTACCCAATGCTGCAGGTAGTGGAGGGCAGCAAAGGAGGCACCACCAGGCTGGCTTCCAGACGTGCTGCGACCCACTGCCATGGCTGGAAGAGATAAGGTAGGTGGATCATGAGGAACCATCCAACCCTGATGTGCTTTATTAAAGTAGTTAGAACAACAAGTTAAGGTTAGTAATAACCAAACCAATGTTAGTATTAAATGAATGCAATATAATAGTTATTAATCCAGATACATATTAAGGTAAATTATGTGTCACGCAACAGTAAGTAACACAACAGTCGGTATATTAACTGCAAGTCAGTATGAATTATACCATAAGGCCAACAAAACAGTTAAACAGCATACGTTAATATTGAACCATAATAATAAATAACAATAATAAATTAAAGTTTAAAAAAATATAGCTTAACAAAATATATTAATATGAAATCTTAATAATGAATAACAATAATACATGAAAGTTTAATAAAATATAGTTAAACAAAATATATGAATATTAAATCATAATACTAAATAATAAATTAAAGAAGATAAGGGGTGGGTAGAGAGAGAGAGAAAAAACCCTGAAAACACTGGTAATACATAGTTCTACAGGTATGTAGTGTCAGTTGTGAGTACAGTGACTACAATTTTTCTATATCTGATGTACCACTTACATAACTCTCAAGCTGTAAGCATGGGACAGTATGGGCCAAGCACTAACAAATGCAGGTACACAACTACACAGAATAGTTTCACATAATGTGGAGTTATATAACTGTCAAGGTGTTCTGTAAATGGATTTGTAATACATTGCATTCCGGGTAATCATTTATCTGGTAATCATGTGACAGACAGATTGAGCAGTTCTAATTTACATTACAAAAAAATTGCTAACTTGAGAGGCATGTTTGCGTACATTAAGTAAACTAGATGGCTGTCATGCCTTAGTTGGCAGGCATGGGAGTAGAACCCAATAGCTGTGACTGTAGGGGACATCTGCAAATAATGTAACAATTGACTGTACCAACTTAGAACAGGCATGCAATGACTGCAGCCCTACTGCAAATATTAATGCAGATTTATTTAGGAAACCACAATGCTGCTTAACACTTTATTGGTAATGCCAGGGATTCTCTTTGAAATCTACACACACTGTCTGCTAATAAAATTGACTACCTCAGCCATATACCTTTTGTTCCTGGAGTGGAAGAAAATATTGGCTTGGAGATGACCTTGAACCATACTATGAGTTGTGCAATACATTTTACAGGGCATTCATTTTGCATTGTAGAGCTATTAGTTTTAAAGTTCATGGTCCCACACAAACAACTCATCTCTGTCCTCAGTAACCTATCCTTCTCTCAATCAGTCACCAACTGGTTTCAGAGTTACCTGTCTAACCGCCAATAATCTGTTGTATGGCAGAATGACATATCTCCCCAACTACCTGTCTCCATAGGGGTTCCCCAAGGATCCATCCTTGGACCCATACTCTTCTCTGTTTTTACCAATAATCTAGCCTCTGCCACCAAACATGACACACTCATACAATTCGCAGATGACTCAACCATCAACTGCTCAGCCCAGTCCCTACCCAAACTGCAAAAAGTCACACAGGAAGCCTTTTCCTCTGTTGAAACTTGGTTACCTGATGCCCAATTAATACTCAACCCAAACAAAACTAAACTACTCATCTTCCAACCCACCAAACATACTCAAAACAACTCTCACTTTAACATCACAGCAAAAGGCAACACCACTATATACCCAACTGAACACACCAAATTGCTAGGAGTGGAAATAGACAATAAACTAAAATTTGACATTCACATATCCATGACCATAAAAAAAGTCCACAAAAAACTAGGAGTGTTATACAGAAATAAGCAACTTCTCACCAAAGCAGCAAAGATTTCAATAGCAAATTCCCACCTTATCTCCACCCTACTTTATGCCTCTCCAATATATACCAACCTAAGGCAATGCGATCTAAACAAGCTAGAGACCTGCTACAACAAAATCGCCAAATTCATCACAGGGGCATCTCACTGTAGTCACCATTGTCTCTCACTTGCTGAACTGGGCTGTCTTGAACTCCCTCACCTCCTTCAGTGGTATCAACTCTCACTCATCCACAAACTAGTAAACCATCCACTAAATGTCCCATCCCTCCAGAATCTACTCCAGCCCTATCGCACCACCAGACCACTAAGATCCAGCAACAAAAATCACTTGCAGATCACTAAAGCCAATAACTCTGCTGGTGAAACACTATTCTCTTGCACCATAGCCAAATTATGGAACTCCCTCCCACCCACAATTACCTCCATACCACCATGCACCCACTTCAAAACTTTACTAAAAGCGCACCTAAAAACATGCTGGCTATGCCCTTGCAACTCCCACTCTAATATCACCCACCCCATCCAACCACTACCTTTCTTTCCACTCCACTAACTACCTTGATTATAGCAAGCTCAGATGGTCATAAGCCTAGTACTTATTATACAGCAGGAACTTCTTATTGTAACATTTGTTAATGTCTGTTATGTACTTCGCAGATAAAGATTCTAGTTGTCTACTGATGTACTATGTTCTTCATCTGTAAATATGTTTGTAATTAACTGCTATGTTAATCAAATTGTTAATCGCTATGTAATCCAATGTAACTACTGTCTGTTTATTTTAACTGTGGAGCTTTTCTCCCCGGGCCTCCACTGAAAATGGACCTACTTCCAGTCGGACACTCCCGGTCAACAAATGTAAATAAATAAATAAATAAATAGTTGACTGCAGTGACAGTAGAACACACATGCAATGAATACAGCTGTGCTACAAATATTAAGACAAATTTGTTTAGGAATCCACTTTGCTGCTTAACACTTTATTGGTATTGCTGATAATTCTCTATGGAATCTACACACACTATCTGCTCATAAAGTGGGCTACCTCATCCATATACCTTTTGTTACTGATGTGGGAAAATTAGAGTATTATGTGATGAATGTGGCCTGTAGACAGCCTTGAACTGTACTAAGGATCAATCAATACATTCTACAGGGCATTAGTTGTGCATTCTACAGCTATTACAATTGTAAACTTGACTGCAGCAACCTTACCATAGACATGCAATGCATACAGCTCTAGTGCAATTATGTTCTGACACCACAATCCTGCTTTACACTTTTTTGTTTACTATTATTGGTATTTATTAATTGCCATACATTTTTTATTGTTCATTTATTGCACTACTGTTCTAATTACTTCTAATTACCCATTTATTGCACTACAGTTTTTATTATTTATTCTTTATTGCAGTACATATTTTTATTCTTTATTGGTTATTGCACTACAGTTAGCATAATATAGCCATACTTACCACATTCATGGTGCAACCTGGCCAGAAGCCTGGCATACTGAATATTGCAAGTCCTCCCAGCTGCAGCTGTTGGGAGAGAAGCAGACCATTATGCATACCAGTTTTACATACAAGCAGCTTGCATTTTGGTAAAACAGTGGAAAAAATACTTACATATTTGTGGGGCATGCCCAGTCTAGCCTCTTGGACCCAGGTATCTAATGTTTCCCTCTTTCTCTGCTTCAGGTTATCATAGTGGTCATGACACTGCTCACCAGTGTGGCGGATACCAGTAGCACTGGTAAGTTTCCTGGCCAACCAATCCCAGGCCTCAGCCTTACATTCTGAGCACTGTAAATGCCTGCAACAGCCTAGGTTCATAATTGCATATGAGAAGCCCAACAAAAACCCTGGACTCCTGCACACCCCCATCTCTGTACCCAAAAGTGTGCACCAT
The DNA here is from genome assembly GCF_019279795.1 of Protopterus annectens. Taxonomy (NCBI): domain Eukaryota; kingdom Metazoa; phylum Chordata; order Ceratodontiformes; family Protopteridae; genus Protopterus; species Protopterus annectens. The sequence continues at coordinate 957,758,860 of NC_056732.1, forward strand.
CTCCAACACTGCCTGGCATATCAGCAGATAAGCAAACTCAAACAAACGGTGCAGAATTGCCACCTATTGGCCTTAATATAGGCTGTTTTCCTGACCTTACATGTCATTTAGCAACATTCAAAAAAGTGCCATGGTGCTTAGCATTGTGCAAACCAGCTAAGCAAATATGAGCATTGCAAACACTCGCACAACCATGGTTTTAGCGAAGCTTAGCAAAGCACAAATGATATTAGCTGTTAGCCACATTTAAGCAGTGCTTAGCACAATGCAGCTCTCCCAAATGTAAAAAAAAATATTTTAATTTAAAAGACATTTTACATTGCATTCAACAAATGAAATGTGTGTTAGGGACTCAAACCCAGAACCTACAAAGCTTTAGACCATCACTGTACCCATTTAGCCAGTTGGGTAATATATAAATTAGTACACCTTCACATACACTATTAAGCAATCGCAGTGCGCCATGCAAATCGGCTTAAATGGGAATCAGCATAAGCAGACGTACATAATTAATTACATCCAGTTTCTATATTTAGATGTCTGGCAGGTGTCAGCTGTCTATTTGTAAGCACAACTTGGCATTGCTGTGGTCCATGCCATGCAGATGAAACAGACATTAAAAAAAATTATAACTTAAAACACAAACTAATAATACACAGCACATTTCTACAGTAGTACAAAAGAATACAGGGAGACTCACCATGTACATAACATCTGACCAGCCTCTAGACGTCTGCCTACATGGATTCAATATCCTTGTTACTATGGTCTCCCTTGGCAGCACATCATAATTAATATGCATGGCACACTGCAGAGGGTGAACTATGGCCATTAACATGGGTACAGTCCATGTAGATTCTACATGGAGCCTACATGGATTTTATTAAATCCTAGGGTTTGTCTTTTGAGGATATGTTCACATCAGAGTCTGTTCTTATGACATTACCTAAAAATTCACTATTGATGAGGCAAGTACCTTGCCCAGTAAATAAAAGAAAAGAAGTGACAGATGAATACCATCCCTGGCAAAACAACATGGTCTGTTGACCATATCATCTCAGCCTGACAACTACTGGACCCCCTGGAGTGACACCAGTAGCTAAGCCAATTTCTGAAGTCGATAATTTTTTGTTTGTATTGAGGCATCTTCCTGGGTGAAGGTAGAATGCTGCTTAGGGCTACTGACATACCTATCTGGGCACATTTGAGAGGTTAGTCACATCTCTCTTCATATAGTCCAGTGAGGTGCGTTCCAACCAGGTTTGCCAGACGTCCCTATTTGGGCGGGACTGTCCTGAGATCAGCAGCCTGATCCTGAGTCCCGTCCTGCTGGTTTAAATCCCGGCCAGCCTCCGCTTTGTTTTTTTTTTTTTTTGATTGGCCCATATACCTGGCATACGGGCCAATTAAAAATCGCTAAACACAGAGCTTCTTGTGTTCCGCATTAAACAGAAGTATCCCGTGTTTAACGATTTTTAATTGGCCCGTATGCCGGTATACGGGCTAATCAAAAATCGCTAAACACGGAGCTACTTCTGTTGAATGCGGAACTGCAATGTTCTGCATTAAACACGAGAAACTCCGTGTTTAGCGATTTTTGATTGGCCTGTATGCCGGTATACGAGCCAATCAAAAATCACAAAACACGGAGCTACTTGTGTTGAATGCTGAACTGCAATGCATTAAACATGAGAAGCTCCGTGTTTAGTGCAGAGCTACTGTTCTTTAATGTGGAACTCTGTTCCGCATTAAAGAACTTTTTTTTTTTGGTCTTCACTTGCTGTGAAAGACCTTTTTTTTTTTTGTCCCTACCTGGTTGGTTGGAAATCTGGCAACCCTGGTTCCAACTAAGTTATTCTAGCATCAAGTATGACACAGGTGTACCTGCAGATATCCTTACATTCACTGCTGCACTATTCTAACAGATGGATTCCCTGCCGTGGAAGCTCGACATTTGGTCAGGCTAGCAAAGACTCCTGTTGCTTTATAGGTACAGCAAATGTCACCCAAATGCTGCTTGCATAGAGTGGGGTATAAAGGTCACTTTCAGGCCTACCAAAATTAGAACTTCTTTGCCACAAATCTGACTGTATGTTTTCACCATCATTCTGTTTACCTGCATCCAATTCCTGACAGATGAACTCATTTTCATTCTACAGTGACTACCTATGCCTGTTTGCTGACTTCTTTGCAGTTGCAGTTAAGTGCCCTTTTGAGGATTGTGTCTTGATTTTTTTGAGCTCCTTGGGGTTAATGTCATCCAGGAAGGTTAAATGCCAGTGTGGGAGACAGATTTCCAGTAAAGACTGCCACAATAAGTGTCTTTTTTGCTTAGGAGCTTCTCATGACCATATATCTTGCTCTATTTGTCAGGAGTTCATGCAGAAAACCTTTCACAGTAGAGATTCTCCCCTTTCCTTGTGTCTTGAGAATCAAGGCCTTAAGCTTCTGACTTAAAATACAATGGATAGACTCTCCTGCTCCAAGGGTCATCCCGTTAGTTAAGAAGAGGGTGAAAAAGGTACAACCGGAATCTTCTGCTGTCCAGCCTCTGCCAGGTGCTTTCCCAATGTCATTGCAATCCGGAGACTTGCCCGGCTTTGTTGCTGGCTTTCTCTGCTGCAAACATGTTGGAGGCCAGTGAGGATCTAGTTAGCAGCACATATGCAGGGGCTTTGCAGGCATCTGTCTTGCACATTCAGGTGGAATCACAATTGTTTTCTCTGAGGGGCCTAGGGGAGTTTCTAAGTTTTTAGTTGGGGAAGAAGTTCCTACTACTGTCCTCGACTGCCGTCCTCAGTCTGAGCCTTCTCAGTTTTTTGATGGGGATGTCTCCTTATAAAGAAAACAGCAAATTACACATTCAGTGAAAAATAAATGAATGCAGGCAAGGCTTCAGACTCCAGTATCTTAAAACTTTTATTGTAAAAAACACAAGGGCTTTCACCAAATTCTTCCTCGGGTGTTTATATTTCCACTAACAAGTCAGGGCTCTTAAATGGCCCTATAAGATCACATGACCTTTACAATAAAATTTCCACACACTAAAAGCTACATAAAGTCTTAAAATAATTACATTTCAGACACTAAGAATTCTAAATATAAAACCTTCTTAGTAACTTCATAAAAATTACATATACATGGAAGAAGGTGTAAAAGTGTCCCTTTAATCAAATTATACAAAACAACTATAACTAGATGTAAACAAAATAAACATGTCATCTTTAAAAGTTGTAAAATGTCCCAGATCAAGTGGCACACTTTAAAGTATTAGTTTTTAATTTATACAGGAGGTATCAAAGTTGCATATAAGTGAAAGGGGAAGGACAAATGCCTGTTGCTCTCCCTTACCTGCGTAAGGATCTGGACTTCAATATGGGTCTTAACGGGACATCGTCATTCAATCCATGTCCTATGTTAACCCTTAGTCTTACTATCCTCTGACCTTCAGTCTCTTCTGTAAAGTTCTTAATGTCTCCTCCCCTTTTATTTTCAAAGCCCTTAGTAATGGCCATGAATTTGAAGTAGTGTGTAACATCAGTATTTATAACATGCTTCGCCAGTGCATTAACTCTACTTTTCTTGCTAATATGGTAAATATTTTCTCTCATTCTTTTCTTAAGTGTTCTGCCAGTTTTCCCAACATAAAACTTCTTACATACTTGACATACAGCTAAATAGACAATATGCTTGCTCTCACAGGTAGCATGTACTCTAACATTAAATACATGCCCTGAATCAGGGTGTATAAAGCGTGAGCTTATGTCTATATAAATACAAAAAGAGCATTTAATACAAGGTTAAGTCCCTCCCTCAACACTTCTTTCTGCTATAACCTTGGGGATGCAGAGGCGCCTCCTGAGGGACTTCATATTTCTAAAGGTGAACATAGGTTCTGAATCTATAAGTCTGCTGATATCTTTATCAGTTGTCAGAATATTCCAATTCCTCCTTATTATGTCTGTGTAACTGGAAATATTTCTTGGATAGCCTAGATATACCCTTAGTTTGTTGTTTTCCTTCCTTTCCATATCTATATCAGGTCTATAATATTTTTCAGAAAAATATGGTTTGGATTCCTTTTGTCTATGATCCATTATCAAAGCAATATTCTCCTCTATGTCTTTATCACTGTATCCTCTCTCTTTGAGTTGTTATTAGTGAGGGCTACCTGTTTCTCAAAATCTGCATCTCTTGCATTGAGCCTGGAGGCCCTATACATTTGATTCTGTACCACATTTTTAAAGATGTACGGGGGGGGGGGGGGTGCATGCTGTCTTTACATAACAGATGATTCATATGAGAACTCTTTCTAGGCGTCCTTGTACATGCACTTGCTCTGTTTTCAATAAAAATGGTCATATCTAAGAAAGGTACTTCTATCTCAGACCAATTCAGAGTAAACTTTAAAAATTGTGTAGACCTGTTAATATAGGTCTCAAATTCAATTAGGGACTCTAAAGTACCACCCCATAAAATAAAGAGGTCATCAACAAACCGGTGAAAAAATAAAATGTATTGTTTAAAAGGGCCATTTATTAGGACTTCTACCTCCCATATGGCCATTACTACATTAGTGTAGCTATTGACACATGTAGTACCCATCGCTACTCCATTTAATTGCCAGTACACTTCATCCCTAAACATAAAAGCATTGTTCTCTAGAACCAGACATAATAGATCACTAATTAACTTGATCTTTTCTTCTGGAAAGTCAGAATACTCATTTAAAAATCTGACAACATTGTTGACACCTAAATCATTCGGAATCACAGTAAAGAGAGACATTACATCTAGGGTGACAAACATGGATCCACCCTGATATTCATATTTGGTGTGTATGAATATAAATCTTTCAAAAAATGCTCATTGTCTTTAAGTATAAATTCTGATTTATCGAGAAGAGGTCTAATATGGTTTTCAATGTATATAGAAATAATTCTGTGCACCAGTTCCTACCAGCCACTATGGGGGTCATCGGTAATTAGTTCTATTTTTGTGTACCTTAGGTAGACCCTGTATTATTGGTGTGGTAGGGTGTTGCATAACAAAATATTTCCATAGATCAATATCAATCATGCTTTTATGTAAAATGTCATTATTTTGCTTTTAACATTTTCCACCATTTGTTTCACTTGAGTTTGTGATATTCTCTTATAAATCTCACTGGTATTTAACATGTTGAACATAGCTTCATTATACTGTGTTTTATCAAAAACAGCTATAGGGCCACCTTTATCTGCTGGCCTAATCACTATGTGTGGATTTCTTTGCATATTTTTTTAATGTTTCATTTCCTCCTTTGTTAAATTAAAGTGTCAATGTTTATTTCTGTACGATTTCTTTGTCCATATTTAGTTTATACACATCTTCCACACATCATTGCTCAAAAGCATTGACTAATGAATTAATTTTGGGAACAAACATACTTGGCTTTCTATACACCTCTCTTTGTGCATTAAAAACATATTTGTCATTAATAAACATCGATTTCAACATTAAGTTATGTGTAAACTTTTTAATAACAAAAATTACCTCAGTGAAATCTTCAGCTGTGGGAATAAACGAAAGTCCTTTTTGTTGTTTGTGTTAACAAATTAAACATGTTTCTTCTGTTTCTAGGGAATCCACAAAGTGAGTGGCAGGCCTTCATTCAGAGTCTAGTTACTGCTTTAATATCCTTAGAGCATCCTCGTGGGTTTTGCTTTCTGCTCCTCCTTGGTCCTCTACTCCCCTAAAAGGTCTTGAGAACAAGATTCTTCTGAGGATAAATTAGATTCTGATTATCTGAGTTATTCTACTCAACGTCCTTCTCCTTTAAACTTTGGTTCAGAAAAGAAGACTGGTATTACTCCTGATGTTGCTTTTGAGGAAATTTCCTTTGGGGACACACTTTCCTAGGGTGATGGATTTTTTTAAGTGTGATTGTGTACAGGTCTCTGATATCCATAAGAGGTAGTATGAGTTGCTGCAGTTGTAATCTCCTAAACCTGCAGCTATCCCTCCTGTTTTGCTTGCTTTGCTGGATGCTTTTTCCAAAGCCTCTCAAGTACCTAATTCTCTGCCTCCTGCTTCAAAAGATCCTGACACATTTATAGGGTTCCTGAGGATTATTACTTTTTATATAAATGTCCTGCTGCTGACTCCTCTGTAGTGTCTGTAGCCTCTGATTATCCACTCCTTCTTTCACCCAAGTTATTGCCTTCGGACAAGGACAGTAGAATTATGGAAAGGTTGGGTAAGAAGGGTTACACTTCTTTTACCCTAGCTTTTAGGACTATTAATTATCAAACCTATATGTCTAGGTATGTGCTGGCTCTTCTTTCTCAGGCCTGTCAACTTATTTCTAATTTTCCAGACTCTTCGGGTAAAACATCTGTTGTTTCCCTGCTAGGGATTTCCTCTCGACTTGTTTGTAATTATATTGTATGTAGTTATGATGTAGTAAATGCCTCTTCTAGGGCTGCTGCTTTGGTTCACTAATGAGAAGGTATTCTTGGCTTAGCCTTCAACCTCTGCCTGATGATATTACAGCTAAGTTGATGGATGCTCCTTTGCATTCTAGACTTCTTGTTGGGGAAGATGTTGCTGTTTTTTTAAGTCCCTTCAGGATAAAGGTATTCCAAGACCTTAAATATGTGTTTTTTTCTCCTGTGCCTAAATTTCAGAGAAAATACTCTGCCAAGCCTGCCTTTGTTTGTAGGCAATCCCACCCTTCTACTAAAGGTAAGAAGAGTGGCAAATAGTCTCCTCCTGATAAGGATGCTCATTTTTCATGGACTCCAAAACTTTCTTTTCCAGACAAACCAGGTGCTATATGACTATCCGTCTCTTCCCAGTAACATTCTTCTTTCTCTTCACTTTGCTTTTTTCTCTTCTTGTTTGGCTTCAGATTACTCTGGATGCTTGGGTTCTGTCATTCATTCATCGGGAGTATTTCATGGTGTGGAAATACCATCCTCCTTTTATGGGCATTCTTCAGCCTCCTAAAGAACAACTTCCTTTTTTTCCCAGAGGTTTTTCAAAATCTCTTGACTCAGGGTAGGTACTATTAAAGAGGTGCTTGTGTCCTAAAGGGGGAAAGGGTTCTACTCCAGACTGTTTCTAGTGCCCAGAAAAAAGGGCACTTGGAAGACCTAATCTAGACCTCTCTCATCTAAACAATTTATTTTAAAAGTGCCATCCTTTTGGATGTTATTATTTCAGATTCTGTTTCCTTCCTTGCTCCCTCAGGCCTATATGGTGTCTCTGGATCTCAAGGATGCTTATCTCCATATTCCAAAACATTTTCTTTTCATGAGGTTTTTGTGTTTCTCTGTTGCTTCCTGGCATTTTCAGATCTCTGCTTTGCCCTTTGGCTGCTTTACTGCCCAACGTGTGTTCACCAAATGCTTTGCTCCTCTGATTTCTCCTTACTGGCTTCAAGGGCTATAAATATTTCCTTACTTAGACAACCTGTGCATTCCAGCATCATCTTCATAGATCCTTTTGCCAAATCTTTAATTTGCCATTTCCCTTCTTCGGAGCCTAGCATGCACTATAACTTTTAAAAGATTCTTCTCTAACTCCTTCTTAGGATCATTTTTCCCTGAGTTGCAGAATAGAGATGGTGCAAATGTTTATGTCCCTGCCATCTCCAAAGGCCTTACCTCTCATTTCTCTCTTTCACACTCTTCTTCCTCTGGCTTCCATTATCACCAGGGAGTTTCTGAGAGCTCTGCCTTTCATGGCATCCACTATTACGATGCTCCCTCTGTCCAAACTTCACATGAGAAAGTTTCAGTGGTTTCTGAAGTCAATGTGGCTTCAACATGCACATCCTCTAGACTCTGTAATTCCTCTTCTTTGTTGTTTCATACAGGAACTTAAATGGTGGATTCAGCTGTTGTATCTGAATCCAGGGATCCCTTTTCCTCTCCCTCTTACCTCCCAGGATTTGTTCAGAAATGCTTCAGACATGGGATGGGGGGACATTTGGCCCCCTAAAGGTACGGGGGGAGCCACCTTGTCGCCTCGTCTGCAGAAGGAGCACATTGATGTCAAAGAGATGAGAGCTCTTCTTATCATAGGATCATAGGAGGTTACTAGGGTAATGACCCTGAGGCACTTAAAAGCCTAGCCAAGTTTTTCCCTCTTGTAATAGTGCTATATGTAGGCCTAGCTCAACACCTGCTTCCCCTGTCAAGAAGGGAGGCAGGTGATATGCTAGGGGTTAATTTAGGATTCCTCATCCAGTCATCCAGAAGTAACTTGAAAAGGCTCAGGGAAGGACTACACTTTATTTGGATTGGAAGCTTATTCCAAAGTAAGGGTATCCTCTGGGAGATAAACCTGTCTCTCCAGCAGGTTCTGTTAATATTAATTCTCACATTGAGGTCAGTGGTATGTGTACAGTGGGTACCATTTGTCTTGCTAAAATGCAACATTTCCATCATGATATGATCCACAGTTGCCCAAAATGCTAGGCAGAGATCACTCCTGAGCAGTCTGTACAACACAGAGTATAGTGACAGGGATTTCAGTCTATTAGCATAGGACAGGTGTTGGATACCTTGAACTGTCTTTGTAAGGCATCTCTGATGTCTCTCCAATTTCTGCAGGTGCCTGGTGCGGAACATGACAAAGGGTGCATTGTACTCTATAATAAGTGTGATGAAGGAGGAATATACAGGGAGCATCATAAACTCCACCAGTATAACAAACTTAGAATCACAAATAACCAACAAATCACTTCCAAAATAGAGAATACTTTAATGGTTAAGCGCTTTCATTCATAAGAACTTCATCAGAACCATGTTAAAGTTAAAAACACACCCATTTATACCCCTGATGTAAAATCGCACGATTCCACCAATACATTTCAGATGAAACATCTTTATGCATTAACCCATTACATACCATAAAACTTCAATTTTAACAGAGAACTAATTGAACAAGAATCATTCAAACCTGGGTGGTTGCAAGCATTTAAAATCATCTGCGTTTTTAATTAATTCTTTTCCAAATGTTCTTCTATGAACCACACTTTCCATCCATTTTAATATGTTCTAAAATCATAAAATTAAAAGTATGTTGTGTATGTTATTCAACATGTCTATATAAAGCATTTGTGCTTTTTTGATTTTTTATGTCTAAAATATGCTCATACACCCTTCTTTTAAAATGTCTCTTGCTTTTACCTACATAAAAAACCATACAGGAATTACACTGAGCTAAATATGCTATACCAACAGTGTTGCAAGTAAACTGACATTTAATGTAATAAGTGTGGCCATTGATAGTGAATGAATCACTACTGTTGAGATATTGACAAATAGAGCAATGGCCACATTTTCTGGTGCCAACTGTACCATGTGTTCCCTCAGCATATCTTTTTTCTAAAATATTTTTTATGGAATTTCCTTTTTTGTGTACCATGACTGGTTTGACACCCAGTTTCTTGATGAATTCAGTTTCAGTGAAAACAATACTCCAGTTTTTACATAGCACATCATATATATGGTAACTATCCACAGTAAATGTAGTAATCAAACTGTTTTTATAATTATGTGTGATACTACCTACAGGGGATTATAACCTCTGTTTCTCTGTAGGAATGCCCTTATTGATGAGATGGGCAACATAGAAAGCTTTCCTTACCACTGTGGAGATATGATGGTCAAAGGAGAAGTTGCTGTCAGCCTGTGTTCCCAGATCTCTTACCACAGATTGGGTACTCAAGATGGTGTTCTTACTGTCGTAACTTGCATGGATGTCTCCCATGCTGAAGGGGATGATGATGCACTCTTTAGTATTTAACTTGAACCTGTGGCTTTGGCACCAGTGGCTGGTTTGAGTAAGACATTTTTGGAGGGTGTCAATGTTGCTAGGGGATTCAATGATTGCACCCAGTTAGTAGTGGTCTGCAAACTTTGTTAACCACACACCCTTTGTATTGGCCTGTACTTCTGAGAATTATATTCCAAACAACAGGGGCCCCAGCATCAAGCCCTGTGGTACACCACTGGTTAATGGTCGGAAGGTTGAGGAAGAGTCCCTATTTTAACTGTGTGTGTTCTATTGGTGATCCAGTTTGCTACCCACTTGACTATGTACTGGTTTACTTGCAATTGGGTAGGTGTATCATTGATACCTGAGTGGGGAATGGTGTTAAAAACCTTCTTTAGGTTTAAGTAGGTGTTATGCACAGATTTGCCTTCATCCGGGGCTTTGTTGACTGTCTCAAAGAAGTCCACCAAGTTTAGTAGGCACAACCTAGCTTTGACAGAGCCAAATTGGGATGAGTCTAGTGTGTGGAGGTCACCTATACTCTTGATAAAGTACATGAGAACTCTCTTCATTGCCTTGCATATGAGGTTGGCAAACTTTTGGGTCTGTAGTTCCTTGTGTCAGCAGAGAAACCCTCTTTGTGGAGGGGGATGACTGTGGTGGTTTTCTAATCAACATGAATAAGCCTGGTGCTTATACTATGGTTACAGAGGGTACTCAGAGGTGCAGCTAATTCTTGCTTTAAGTAATTTTGATTGCAACCAAGGATGTTGTCTGGTTCCATAGAGGCCATATCTTTATCCCTAGGAAGGGCAGTAAGGACCTATTCCTTAGTGATTTCTGGGGAGGACATGAAGGAGGGATGTCTTGTGGTACATTGGGTTGAGATGGGGGGTTCTCACTGAAGCTGTCAGCCAGCAGGTTAGCAATATCACCAGGTTCAGTATATGTTATGTAATTTACAACAAGGCCTCTGCAACTCTAGGATTTACCTTTGAGGTTTCGGACATAGCCAAAGAATGCCTTATGATTATTCTTGGTTAGGGTGACCAATTTGGATTCATAGTCAGCTCTGGAATTTTTTTTTTACTAGGTGCGTTATTTGCATATGTAGGCCAAAGAGGGATTCCTTTAAGTTAGGGGACTGTCTCTTACAGCTTTTGGACAGGAGTATATTTCTCCTTATTATATAGCCTGTTTGTGGTGGATGACCACAAAGCAGGTTTGTTCTTATGTGATGAAATTACTTTTAACCTGTCAGGCACAGCTGAGTAGACAGAGCGGTGAAAATTTTTATAGAAGTCTTTGGTATATGCCTAGGCATTTCATATACTTGCCATCAATAGGGGTAGGTGCTATGAATCTAGTAATATCCTTTTGTAAGTATTTTTATTTTGCTTTGGAGAAGTATTTTAGTCTAATTTCAGCTGGGTTAGGGTCAGATGTTATTATGAATTCTAGTGTGACTGACCTGCGGTCAGATCTCACTAGAGATGACTGTATACTAGAGGTAGTGCAGTGGACACTTATGTTCATAATTTCAAGATCCAGAATGCTTGAACCCTTAGTGGGGATGGTCACCAACTGATCCAGGACATTAGAGTTCACAAGGTTCAAGAATCTGTGTTCAAGAGCATTGATACAGGTGTAGTTAGACCAGTTTATTGATGTGTAGTTAAGGTCTGCCAGAATTAAGGTGTTATATGTTATATGGAGGGACTCCAGGATATACAGATAGTCGTAGGTGTCATAGTTCGTTGAGAGAGACATATAGCTGGTGATAATTTGGAGGGGGGTTTGCCTACAGAGAGTTATAGTTGGAGTAATTCAAGGGCTCATTTAGCCTTAGCAATCTGGAGGAGTATTTGTCTTTAATAAAAATTGATACTCCTCCTCCTCCTTAGGATTTCCAACTCTCTTTTGATGGTCTGAGCAAGTGGAAGGCATTGTAAACTGGCATGGCCAGGGTGCTCTCCACAGCCTTGAACCAGGTTTCTGTGACAGCACAGACATTGGCATTCTCCAGGGTAATGGCAGCTTCCAATTAGTGCAGGTTTAGGTTACGACTCCTAGCATTTAGCAGCATGACCCTGATGTTGGTTTTTGAGGAACTGTTTGTGTTGAAAATGTTGTGCTTGTGACATTGCCTACAAAAGGCGCAATGAGGGAGGCAAGAGCCTTTGCCAGCTTTGCCAGAAACCAAAATCCTAGTGGTGACAGGTGGAGGCTGCTTGTGACAAAGCATCAAGCTCTATGATCTATATTATCCCAGGCTGACAGGAATGGGATCCCCTTGGAATGACAACAGAAACTAAGTCAATTGTTAAAGTCAATCATCTTTTGCTGTATTTCAGCATCATCCTAGGTGAGGGTAGTATGCTGCTTATGGCTAGAGACATGCCTGCCTGGGACACATAATCAGAGAGCTCAATCATATCTCTCCTAATATAGTCCAGAGAGGTATGTCTCAAGTCGTTCACACCAACATGTAGTATGACAGAGTCATATCAGTACCTACAGTTGAGAGATATGAGTGCATGTGTGATGCGGCAGATCATGGCACCAGACAGACAGCTGATCACGACCTTCTCCTTATCCAACCTAGTGAGTGGCACATCAATGTGTCTCATGATAGTCACGTATGACTAGTGTATTTGGTTTAGTGTTAGGCCTTAGGGGTTTACTTGGTGAGGCACTGTCATGTGAGTTTTGATACACCCTGTGTTTATCTACAAGTAAGCTATGTTTGGTTTGCTTGTGTTTGGGAGGTCTCCATGCTTGGGGTTGTTTTTTAGAGAGGATCTCTGCATATGTGGGTTTATGTGTTTGTTGAGTGGTAGGTGGCTCTACAGGCCTTTCATCCTCTCTTCTCTTCAGGGCCTCTCAAGGTGTTCACATACAATACTACAGTGATGTGGTATATAAACAGGATTTTATTTCTTTGCCAGTTGGGACTTCTGGTATGGGATACTGCTATCAAGTATCAAGTGACTTTTTAGGTTGGCTATATCCCTTCTAGTCAGAACATTGTGGCAGCCACTCTGAGCAGGTCCTCAACTGACTCCCATGAATGAATGCTTCACAGGATGTGGTTCTGGTCATTATCCACCATTGGGGTACTCCTCAAGCTGATCTTGTTGCTTTCCCTATGAGCAGACAATTTCCTCTGTTTTGTGCCAGAGTCCCAGGTTCTCTGGTATGGAAAGTGGAAACCCTCTCATTTTCTTGGAAAGGGATGTTTCTTTATGCATTCCCTCCCCCTCCTCTCATTCCAAAAGGCCTGGTCAAAATTCAACAGGATGCACCCAAAATCTTGTTGCTGACTCCCTTTTGGCTGTGACAGCATTGGTTCCCTCTACTTCTGCATCTAGCCAGTGGCAATCTTCACAAGTTACCTCACAGGGTGGATCTAATCACACAAGACAAGGGATTGCTCATCCATCCCCACCTGTCCACACTTCATCTGACACTGTGGGTGATAGGATTTTGATTCCTCATAGATACATTTTGTCTGAGGATGTGCTGCAAATCCTGCAGGAGGCTAGGAAATGTACCATTAGGAGATCATACTTATCAAAATGGAAGATGTTTTCCATTTGGTGTCTGTCTTGTAACCTGGACCCACTTACTGTGGATGTTTCTTTGGTTCCCTCTTATTTGTGTGAGTTGCTCAATGCTGGTTTGGCCTATTCTTCTATTAAAGCCCACTTATCAGCTATCTCTGCTTGTCTGCATTTTTCTCCTCTTTTAGCTTCTATATTTGAGGTGAAACAATTTCTTACAAGTGTCCTTAATATTGCAAATCCCAGGAAGCCTTTTTTTCCTCCCTGGGATCATAATTTTGTTTTGGAGAAGTTGACCCAGGCTCCATTTGAGCCTGCTGCTTCAGCTTTCTTGCAATATTGTTATTGGAAGACTGTTCTTTTGTTAGCTATTCCTTATGCTACATGAGTGTCTGATTTACAGGCCCTTATGTCTTCTCCACCTTGTTTGATCTTTCATAAGGATAGAGTGTACTTGCACACTAACCCTTCTTTTATGTCTAGGGTGGTTAATGAGCTATCACTTACCCAGTCTATTAATCTGCCTATTTTTTTACCCTGTCTGCAGGATGACAGTGAGAGGGTGCTGCGTACTTTGGATGTGCATATGCAACTGAGGGTTTATTTTGATAAAGCTAAGGCTAATAGAAAATCTCATCAGTTATTTTTTTCTTTTCATCCAAGATCTTTGGGACTTGCTGTATCCAAGCAAATTATTTGCTCTTGGATTTCTAATGCTATTTCAATTTGTTACACTTTTCATGGTAAGAGCCTTCCTTCTTCACTTAATGCTCATTTTATTAGCTGTGGCTTCTTCTGGTGCTTTCCTCAAGAGCTTAGATACTAATTTGATGCTTGAAGCAGCTACCTGTACTTGTGTGCATACCTTTACCAAGCACTACAAGTTGAGTATTATCTATAGACCTCTTCCGGTCTTTTTAGGGAGCTCTTCTGCTCCTTCCCCCTCCCAAGTTTCCTATTGAGCTTTGGCACTCTAGCATATGCTAGAATACTGCAGAAGTGAATGTAAGGACATAGTACAGTTGTGTAAAATCGTATCATAACAGTAAGTTCCCTTGCCTTCAACACTGCAGTATTTGCTCCCTCCCTCCATCCTCTTAGCCTTTTGCCTTCCTGAATGCGCAGAATAACTCCTGGGTTCCTTTGACTGGTGTTCCTACTGGATCAATCAGTTCTGTTTTGGTTAGGCCTGAACATCACCTTTATGCCTTATGCTACACAAGGAGCATTTTAGTGAGGTTCAGTGTACCTTTAAAGAAATGAGAGTCTTTGGTACACGTGCCAGATATTAGCCTTCCATAGCAGGGAATCCCATGCATTATAATACTGCAGCCGTGAGGCCAATGGCATCTACCATGATTTTACACAACTATGCTTTGTTGAGAGACTTGAGTGCATACATGACTTTGCAGACCCTGGCACCTGACAGGCAGCTGACTGCAGCATTCTCCTTTTACAACCTGGTGAGAGGGACATCTGTGTGTCTCACTATAGATTTGACTATGACCAAGACATTGGTTTTGAGGTGTTTTGCCTAAGTGCGTAATGGGTGAGACACTGATATTTTTGTTTTTATGTGTAGTGGGTTCTATTGGGACTGTAATGTGTGCAGACGTTTTGCATTTGTGAGGTCTCTGCTCTTTTGGTAAGCTTCTAATGAGCCCCTCTGCATGGGTTTATGTGTTGTGCATTTTGTTTGTTGAGGAGGTGAAGTATGTGTGCTGACAACCTGTTTGATATCTAGTTCATTGTTACCTGAGAGAGAGAGAGAGAGAGAGAGAGAGAGAGAGCATTTATTCTAGATTCATTGCATACTTGCATCTCTCACATATTGTATTGATAAGTTGTAGGAGTATATAGTTATCACTATACATGAGGCCATAGACAACTAGCTATGTTCCCACAAGAGGGGAAAACATATTGGACCTGATCATCACCAACAAGGGGACTCTATGTTCCATACCAGAGGTATACCCCTCATTGGTAAGATCTGACCATAAATTAATCTCACTGGACATCCATATCCCGTCCCCACACCCAGCCAAGGAAACCACGGTGAAGAACTTCTCAAAAGCAAACTTCACACTTCTCAAAATCAAAGTGGAATCCTTCAAAGCCCCCGGGCCAGTGGAAAATATGGCCCAAACCGCAGAATCCTTTACAAATGCATTCTATGGACACCTACAGGTATGCATGGATCGTGCTATCCCAAATAAAACCAAGACTCACTCCTCCAAAGGCAGGAGACCTGTCTGGTGGACCCAGCCATAAATAAGCTATACAACAGAAGGAGGAAGCTATTACATGATAGAGCAAAATCCCAAAAAGGGAAAGCATCTCTGATCAGTACTAGCAAGAAACTACGATCCCTCATAAAATCATCTAAGGCCAGCTTTGAAAGAAAAATTGCACAAGACACTAAAGATAATCACAAGGCCTTCTTTAGTTATGTCAGAAACCTGGGTGGCATCTCCCAGATATGCTCTGAGTTAGTGCAAAATGACAAAAAATACACTGAACCCACAGACATTGCCAACATCCTGGCAGACAGGTTCAGTGCAAACTTCTCCCTCCCTTCACCCCCAAAAGAGCAAATGTCTATCCCAACAGAGTGTAGCCTCCCTGACATCACAGATGCAGAGGTGAGAGCTGCCCTCTCCAAAGCAAAAAAACATAGCATCAATGGGAACGGACGGTGCCCCGGCTGCATCTTACATGAGCACCAAGAAGAACTGAACCCTCACATAAAGTCACTGTTCAGTCTCAGCCTTACTACAGGATATGTACCCAAGGAATGGTGTACAGCAACAGTGGTCCCACTCTTCAAAGGTGGTGCCACAATGGACCCTGGAAACTATTGCCCTATAAGCCTGACTAGCCTGGTCTGCAAAGCTATGGAGCGTATCATCATGGAACTCATAAACAAAGACATTGGGACAAACACTGGATCCTACCCAGTTTGGCTTTGTTAAGGGCAGATCTTGCCTCTTGAACCTGGTCGACTTCTTTGAAACAGTCACCAAGACCATAGATGAAGGGAAGGTAGTCCACACAGCCTACCTGGACCTCGCAAAAGCCTTCGGCACAATACCCCACTCGGGCATCATACATAAGCTCAACAGCTTAAATATCAACCCCTATGTCACAAGATGGGTTGCAAACTGGCTCAGGGATAGAACCCACATGGTCAGAATTGCAGGTGCCATGTCAGACTCTAAACCAGTTACAAGTGGTGTCCCACAGGGCTCAGTCCTGGGACCTCTCTTGTTTGGTATATTTTTCTCTGAGGTACAGGCTAACACGGGAGGACTATGGCTGACCAAGTTCGCAGATGACTGCAAACTGGGTGCCATAATTGACTCACCGACTGACACAAGCATCTTCCAAAAGGGTCTCACAGAGATGGATAACTGGTGCCAGAGCCATGGCCTAAAGCTAAAGGCCAAAAAGTGCATAGTCATCCCCTTTGGGAAAAACAAAGTGCCCACAAATTACCACATAGGTGGTAATCCATTAAGTACGAAAGAAGTAATTAGGGATTTGGGGACCCAAGTAGATAGCAGTCTCTCCTTTGACAATCACATTGCCAAAGTGGTTAGAAAGACCTTCTATATAGCCCACCTTATCACGAAAGGGTTCACATCTAGATCAAGAGAGGTCATTGTGCCCCTCTACTCATCACTCATCAGGCCCATAATTGAATACAATGCCCCATTTGGGATGTATCTTACCCGACACCTGCAGCAACTGGAAAGACCCCAAAAGTACCTCACCAAGAGGATCAAGGGACTCAAACAGATGCCCTACGCAGTTAGGCTAAAGAAACTCCAGCTCTACTCAGTTGCTTACTGCCTACTCAGAGGTGATCTGTGCCTGAAGTATAAAGCCATGTCCAAACCAGAATTAATGGACATGCTCCACCTCAGGAAATCCAAATCCCTTAGAACCACACGCTCCAGGGACTTAAACCTCAACACAGAAATAAATAGGATATGCTGGAGGGACAGATTTATATCCCAGAGGCTCCCCTCACTCTAGAACAAAATCCCAATCTATGTTAGGCAGAGCCCCTCAATGACCCTCTTCAAGAGAAATCTTGAGTGGATGGGAGAAGGTAGGTTTACCCCTGGGATCTCTTCTGTGTCCCTACTAGACAGAGGCACAGTAAATAACCTTAAAAGGGCTATCTTCTGTGACCTACTATACAGAGGCACAGTCAACTAACCTAAAAGGGTGGCAAAAGCCAAACACACTCTGGCTAGGCTTATAAATGCCCTAGGATAGATAGCCTAGTATCAACCTATGAACCTATAAGTATCCTTATTAATCATATGTAGATGGTCATTGTTAGCAGAGCAATTTTGTGAGCAGCACCAACTGGACCTGTCTCTAAAGGACATAGGTACCACCCCAGAGACTGAAATAGGCTTCCACTGCAAGTGAAGTAGTACTCTTCAGTGACTTGTTCAGTGGCTACTTTGACGACTGCTTGGGTGATTATACAGTCGCCTTTGAGCTGGCACCTGTGTCCCTCATGGACAAGGCCAGCTGGTGCTGCTCACAAACACGTTCTGCTATCAACAACCATCTGGCTATGCTCAATAAGGGTACTTGTGTTTTTGCACAGCTAGGCTTCTACAGACCATAGTAGTAATAGACTATTAGCTTTATATGAACCTATGAAGCTAAGTGCCTATGCAGACCTCACTACCTGTTGTCTCCCACATGGCCTGGTGATGTCTTCTAATATAAGTTCACCTGCAGTCATGTGTAAATCAGACTTTTCCTGTGGTGTGTGTGCATTAAGTGTGCGTTAAGTCCTGTGTTCTGTAGTTGGTGTATTTTGATAGGGGTTCTGTTCTCACTGCAGCCGACTTGGTGTGTGTGCGTCTCAACAGCAGAAGTGCGTACCCTTTGGTTGCTTCACCAATGGGATGGATGGCCAGTATTCTGATACTGACATGAGCCTACACATCCATTTCATGCAGGCCTCCCGATCTCTTTTCTCCCACATAGCCTGCTATCATCTACTACATCTCCTGCAGTAATGTATAAATCAAGCTTGTGCTGTGGTGTGTTAAGCTCTGTTTTCTATAGTCAGTATATTTAGGTAGTGGTTCTGTTCTCACTGCAGCCAACTGTGTGTGTGTGTTTGTCCTGGCAGAAAAGCATAAGTGTGTACTCTACAGTTACTTCTCCAATGGCAGTATTTTGATACTTACACAAGCCTGCACATCCATTTCATGCAGGTCTCCCAACCTCTTGTCTCCCACATGGCCTGCTGATGTCATCTACTATAAGTTCATCTGAAGTCACATATAATCAGATGGTGGGGCTCATGTCTGATGTTACAGAGTGCCTTTTTGTTATATCCATATTCTCCCCCCAGACGCTGCTGATGTCATCATCTATAAAGTGTTGTTTGACACACTCCAACTCAGACTTGTGCCGTGGTGTGTAGGCTAAGTCCTGTAGTCTGTGCCCTTAACTAAATAGGGGTTGTATTTTTACTGCAATCAACTTGGAGGGTGTGTGGGTGTGTGTGTGTGTGTGTGTGTGTGTGTGTGTGTGTGTGTGCGTGTGTGTGTGTGAGTGAGAGAGCTGTTGCTTGACATTACATAGAGCATTTTACACCAGCATGTGGGACACTGCTATCTTGTCCTCAACAGACACTGCTAATGTCATCAATTATATTACATTTTTCGATATGCACTACTCCCACGAGGGCAGGGTCAGAGACTGGCCTGGGGCTCAGGCAGAGGTCATGTCATCTTATACAATAAAGTTTAGAGTGACATGGCATTTAATCTATCCACATACAGCATGGCATGGTATGTAGGCCCTGTGTTATCTTGCTGAGAAAGCCCAGTGGTTTGTCCAGCTGCTACATGTGTCTGGTGATGTACATATAATAAAGAGCATTATACTCTATTAGTGCTGTAATGCAGTCTGACTACAGTGCTGGCATACATCCTAAGATGTCAATATGATGGTGTGACAGTACTTTTCTGTTATCAGGGCAACAGTTGTAATGCAGTAGCAGATGCATGCAATCATCGCACAGCTGTTAGCCCTGAAGCATTTTTTTTTTAATTTGGAAATGCAAAAGAAAGACCGAACCTAGTGCAAAGCAGGAATTTTGACTATGAAAAACCTGTCCCTCGAGGATGGCACTTTCTTTATTAAGCATTGCTTAAGAATGCCCCAGAAAGGCATATGGGTTTGTGTGTCTTGCTACAGAATGTTTGGAAAAGCTACACATCATTCTGTTAAATCTGTCATTAGCCAACTCTTAACTTTGCAGAGTGTTTGTTATCCAAGCCTTCCACTGTTAACTTCAGCACAAGTGCAAACAGAATCACTCAACAAAAGTAGACATGACACTGAAGTTTTTGTGCACAACTAGAATACTGGCTGCAAAACACATGGGGAATTTAGGGATTGCACTAGGCACCCGGTCTCCATTTTGAACACAAAAAGCATGGTGCACATTAAGTGATGGACAGAATCTGTTAGCAGCTGTGCTTTTTCATGAACCAAAATCTTTATTTGGAATGTCTGTGGCATCATTAAGCAAGTATCCATTTTTGATAATTTCTCAACTATTTATCGCAGCGCTTTACAAAAAATTGTATAAATTTGGTTAACCAATGACAGTGATGCTCAGAGTGTCATACTATGACAGGTTGGTTGCCCGTTGTTGGAGGAATATTGGGATAGTGGCATTTGGGGAACATTTAAAATAAATTCCTTTTAAGCACAACACTTAGTGTAGGGATAATAAAGTACTTGCTGCAGTGTTAATGCAATTTTGATGGGTGCTGATCTGTGAAATTTCACTGAGACCGCCGGAAGGAGAGTACTTTGAAGGTGATACAATCAACTGTTCACCACCTAAAATTGCAGGGGTGTGATAAGAACACACAATAGGGACTGTCTTGCACAATGACTTACCTATCAACTTCTTATGGTAAGAAATCTCTTAAACAATACAATGCTATCACAATTTACAACATCAGCAGCTGAGACAGTATTGCAAGAGCCTTCTACTACAGTATAAGTGTTACCCCAATAACGGAAAAGTACCGGCGTGACTTATGATGTGCACAACAAATACTTTAATTAGCAGTTTGGACACTTGGTGCTCAAAGTTCAGATTGCTATCTAAATGTGCTCCAAGTGCTTGCATCACTGTGTTTCTGCATAGCAGGACTTTTGTCAATGCTGTGATTAACATGGAATTTCACTTTTCAGACAGACAATACAAGCACACATTTCCGCATTTATTTATAGATCTTGTGCCTTTGTCATCATTCAGTTGTGTGTGTTAACTCCTCCTGTACTTTGTTATCACCATTGGTGGACTCAATGACTGCACACAATATGCAAGAATCAGCTAACATGATAATCCAAAGGCCATCTACTTCAGCCTGAACTGTCCAGAAATACAGTTCAGACAGTGAATGGCAAACAACAGTTACATGTGGGGTTGCAAATGGTGACAGCTGTACTAATGCATGTTGATTCACCAACTGTCACATGATGTGTTCTGTCAGTGAGCCAATTGTTTACCCATCAACTGACGTAAGGCTTCATCCCCAGCTTGGGGGTTTTGTCAATGATACCTGCATGTGTGATTGTATTAAAACCCAAGGTCAGATCTCAATAGGCAATATGCAGTGTTTTAACTTACTCCAGGCCTTTCACATGGAAACAATGTGCTGTGAAAACATCACAGATCACCTGTGGTATGACCAAATACATACACCTTCCTGATACGGTGAAATACACAGTTCAACATACCCTCCACATGGCTTATGTTCTAATACAAGGGTGTACATCAACATGCATCTGCCTGCATTGGGGGTACAGCAATTGATGCATGCATGCATAGAGACATCCTGACTATCCTCAACTGTGAGGTACCAACATGTCATCATAGACCTCTTCTATATAAATACTAGTAATACTCTTGGTGTATTTAACAGACCTGTGTGAGTTGTTATTCCTACATCAGATCCCTTATAGCTGATAGATGTCCTCAAAAAGGTCATCAAGGGCATAGGTTCATAGGTTCATAGGTAGGTACTAGGCTATCAGCCCTGGGGCCTATAGAAGCCCAGCCAAAAAGCCAGTTGGCAACCCATCTTGTGACATAGGGATTTATACCTAGTTTAGTGAGTTTATCTATAATTCCAGAGTGGGGGATGGTGTCAAAGGCCTTGGCAAGATCTAGATAGGCTGTGTGAACCACCTTACCCTTGTCTACATCTTTGGTGACTGCTTCAAAGAAGTCTATCAGGTTTAGGAGACATGATCTGCCTTTTACAAACCCAAACTGGGTGGGATCCAGAGTTTGGAGATTACCAATGTCTTTGTTTATAAGTTCCATGATGATACGTTCCATGGCCTTGCAGACCAGGCTCGTCAGGCTAATGGGGCGGTAGTTCCCGGGGTCCGTTGTGGCTCCCCCCTTGTGGAGTGGGATAACCGTTGCTGTTCTTCATTCAGCAGGCACAAAGCCTGAGGTGAGGCTATGATTGAACATGGTACTTAGGTGGGGTGCCAGTTCATTCTGTAGTTCATGTAGAATGCAGCCTGGGATGTTGTCTTGTCCCATGGATGCTGTGTCCTTGGCTTTGGAGAGTGTGGTTTTTACCTGTGCAGCCGTGATTACAGGAACTTTGCATTCTTCCGGTATAGAGATGGGCTCTTTAGGGGGTGAGAGGGGGGTAAAGTTAGCACTGAACCTATCTGCCAGGATGTTGGCAATATCAGTTGGGTCTGTATATTTAGTGCCATTGTGCTGTAACTCAGAGCAGATCTGAGTGTTGCCATTCAGATTCTTGACATAGCTATAGAATGCTTTGTGGTTGTCTTTAGTATCAGTGGAAATTTTGTTTTTCTAACTAGCTTTGGAGGATTTTAGGAGGAATCTCAGCTTCTTGCTGAAGGTGACCAGGGAGTTCTTCCAATCATGGGATTTTACTCTTTTTTGCAACAGTTTCTTTCTTCTATTGCAGAGTTTGCTTATGGCAGGGGACCACCAGACTGGCTTCCTTTTTTTGGAGGATAGCATCTTGGTTCTGTTAGGGATTTCACAATCCATGCACTCATGTAAGTGCTTATAAAGTGCATTTGTGTAGGATTCAGCAGTCGTACCTCTATTGTCCGTCTGCATGGCTGTCGTGAAGTTTGCCACTTCTGTCTTAAGAAGTGTGAAGTTGGCTTTGGAGAAATTTTTTACGGTGGTTTCCCTAATGGGGGGTGGAGGTGGGATGTGGATGTCTAGGGTGATTAGCTTGTGGTCAGATCTGACCAACGAGTAATTGACCTCTCATGTGGAACACCAAGTGCACATGTTGGTAATGACCAGGTCTAGGATATTGCTGCCCCTAGTGGGGGTGTGGATAAGTTGATCCAAGGCTTTGGAATTTTTGAATTCCAGAAAACGTTGAGCAAAAGAGTTGATACATGAGTAGTTTTCCCAGTTAATGGTGGGGTAGTTGAAACTGCCCATTATTAGGGTGTTAGGTTGTACCCTAATGTTTTCCAGTGTATCAAGAAATGAGGAGTGGGAATCCTGGGGCAAGGTGGGGGATCTGTAGCAAGCTACAATTTGGATTGTGGTCTTGCCCAGAGTTAGTTGCACTAGGATAATCTCGGATGCCTTATGCTGAGCAACTAGTCTGGAGGTATGGATATCCTTAATGAATATGGACACACCTCCGCCTTTAGTGTTTCGGTCCAGGTTAGGTGACCAAAAAGTGTGGTATGAATGGGATGCTCTCTGGAACCTTGAACCAGGTCTCTGTCAAAGCTCAGATGTTCTCCATTTTAAGGAGTGCCTCGAGTGAGTGCATTTTGAGGTTTAGACTTATAGCATTGAGTAACATTATACTCAGATTTTGCTTGCTTTACCTGTTATGGTGGTGAATTTGTCATTTGAACCTTGCCTGAAAAGGCACTATAGGGATGGCAAGAGCCTTAGCCAGTATCCAGAATCCCAGGTGCGACAGGTGCAGGCCATCTCTGTCAAAGCATCGTGGTCTGTCGATTATGTCATCCTAGGCAGACTGATACTGGATCCCCTTAAAATGACACCAGAAGCTTAGCCAATTGTTGAAGTCAATCATTTTGTCCTTGTACTGTGGTATCATTCTGGGTGATAGCAGGATGCTGCTCAGGGCTAGTGTCATACCTGCCTGGGCTACAAGATCAGACAGCTCATCCATGTTTCTTTTCATGTAGTTCAGGGAATTACGTCTCAGGTCATTCACACCAGCATGGACAATGACAGAGTCATATTTGTACTTGTTGTGGAGTGACCTGAGTGCATACATTATGTGGTGGATCCTGGCACCTGACAGTAACTTTCTCCATGTTTAGCCTTGTAAGTGGACATCAGTGTGCCTGACTATAGAGTCACCTATGACTAGAGTTTTGGGTACGTTGTTATGCCTTATGGGCTGTGGTTGAGTACCATACTGAGTTTGTGGGCTATGTGTCATTTGGGTTGTGTTGGGGGGTGTAGGTTTCTTGCATTTCTGCTTTGGAGGTCCCTGTTGCTTGGGAGATTTTTCTTGAGAGCCTCCATGAATGTAGGTGTGTGTTTTGTTTCTATGTGTGTGTTCTGGTGATGTAGGTTTTGAGGGACTATGTGATGAGTGTGGTGTGGTGCAGGTGTTACCTTCTCCTCTTGACTGTCTAGTCCAGTCTTGGGTGAAGAGAGCTTTGCTTCCAGTTTGACTACATAAGTGCATCGCTCATAGGTTCTAGTGTTGGGTGGTAGGAGGAGAGGGTTGTCTGTGTACACGAGGCAATTGCTGGATTGCCCCAAGATGCCCAGATTTATCAGGTAGACAGGAGAAAACACCAGGAGCTGACCCTTAGACATGCCTAGATAGGTGCTTATTTATTAAGTACTAAAAACTGTTTTCCTCTAGACAAGTGAGGAAAGTTGAGTGCTGTAGTAATTTGTAGCTTATTTAGTGCTTGCAACAAGTTCTGAACAAGTGCTGAGCTCAACGAAACAGATTTAATTGCTAAAACTAAAAAAACTGCCTAGTTCTAAGGGAAAATTTGAAGGGCAGACCTTATGGGGCCAGGAATAGTTTAACTCTAGCTAAACAGTGATGCATAAAGTGTTTTTTTTTTAAATAAGCTACCTAGTACTTACCACTCCCACTGATAAGCTAGAAGGCTTCCCTCCAACACAGGAAGGATTGGGAGCTCAGAAACTTACAAACAGTCCTGGAAACAGCAAATCTATATCTGGACTAGACTACTTACAGAAAAGGCAGGAAACAAGCTTAGAATTTTTTTGTAAAGTGGAAAGGAAGAAAGAAGGAGCAGAAGATAATTCAAGGTTAAGAAACTAAGTGGGTTGGTCTTCTCAAATGCTCTCCCTGTATTAGGTAAAATGAGGTAATGACACTAGACTGGGAGGAGTGTCCCAGATCAAATTTACAGTAGGGGTGGGCAACTGCAAAGCCACCAAGTATAAGAACAGGATACCAATAGGGAGGGAGGGTGAGAAACAAAAATCAGAACAAACAAACCCAAAGAGATGCTTACAAATGTAGAAAATTTCCAGTTACCTCACACATAGTGAAACTAGCTAGAAAAGTATGCAGCAGACAATAAAAGTGCTATAAATAACTCATAAAAATAAGCAAAAAACAGGATTCTTAATGTTATATATCACAGATCAGAGTTTGCTCACTGCCCTTCCTCCAATTAGCTCAGTGTGAAATGGCAGAAACACTCACAAGTTAACTTCTTAAGTAACAGAAAGTTGGAACCTGAAACAACTTTAAAAAAAGCTCGAAAGAACCAATGAGGTGCTTACTCCAAGCTGTAGTCCAGGTAACCCCAATTAGCAAAATAACCATAAACACTTCCCTCTCACTGAAATACAATAATGGCTTTGGCTAAACTAAGATGGCCTGGAACATGTGCTCAGACACACAGCCTCTACAAACAAACATCTAGGCCCAAAACACAAGCCTGAATGTGGACAATGCTACAACTACCCACACTACTTAGGTAGAAAAAAAAGCTACAGAAATGCTTATCACAGCAGAAAATCAGCAGTGAGCCTATAAATGAAAGTTTTAAACAGATAAAGGCACAAGGAGGCTCTAGAGAATGCTTTTAACTGCAAACAAATAAGTACACTCCTTGGCAGGAAATCAGAACAAACAAACCCAAACAGATTCTTAACAAATGTAGAAATGTTCCAGTTAATACCTCACACATAGTGAAACTAGCTAGAAAACATGTTGCTTTCCTGGCAAATCAATGGCATGTCATTGCAGAGTGCAGTCAGTAACTGATGCTGACATTTGAGTTTCACAATTCATGCTATTCAGAAAATTCATGCTAATGTACAACCTATATATTCTATTAACTTCATACGTTTAGACATGGACTATTGACAGTCTAGCCCAATTTCTGGCCCTTTGTTCCGTCATTTTTATGGCTTTGTCCTCATGTCTTGCTCCAAAAGGGTGAGAGTGTTACATTAAAACATATTCCCATGTGATATCTCTGTCAAATATGTCCCTGTTACTGGATATTTGTCCTGTCATTAAGTTGGTCCCTGTGCACTGACAGAATGACATCTATTTGTACAGCCATACCTCTCCACTGTACAGATTTCTTCAGAATTTCCAGATGTTGCCTCATATTTTGCTCTATTTCTCATACAGTTGTGTTTTTTCTGGCAAATCATTGTTAAAGCATTGAGTTTGAAGTCAGAAAATAGTGATCAGACTTCACACCCTTCTGACAAATCATGAGAATGCACAACCTGTCATTCTATCAAATTTCTAAGTTTGTAAAAGGAATATTTATTAACTGTGTCCATAGCATACCTGTCAACTGTCCAGATTTTCAAAGAATGTCCAGCTTTTTGCCTCTTCTTTTTGGCCTGTTCCTCATAAACTGTATGGTTTTCTGACAAATCACTACTATGACCTGAGGATTAAAGTGAGTAAATAATGACATGCATTTGAGTTTCAGACTTCATGTCCTTCATACAATGCATACTAACAAATTCTGTTATTCTAACAACTTTTTTACATTTATAACAGCAATATTTAACATGTCTATATATTTGTAGCTTTGTACCTGTGTTATGTCATGCTTTATCCAGATGTCTTAGTTTAAGAGGTTGATGCAGACCCCTCAACTGTACAGATTTTTGCAGAATGTCCTGATTTTTACCTCATACTTATGGTCTGTTCCTGGGTAAATTTGTGAGTTTCTGGATTTCTGTGGCATATCTGTGAGGTTTGAATTCACTTAATAATGACAGTCATTGATGTTTCAGACTTTGTATACTTCAGAAAGTGCATGGTAAACAGACCTTTTATTCTAGCAACTTTCTAAGTTTATATATCAGTATTTAAAATTTGTCCCTATTTTTGAGGCTTTATCCCCACATTATTTTTGGGTTTGCCCAGATCTTTTGTACCAAGAAGTTGAGCTCTATGGTTGACAGCTCTGTCTAACTTACGATCTGTACTGTGCCTGGGGGTAGGGGGTTGGCGGCAGCTGAGCTGCTATCTGCAAGGCCAATGTGCTTTGCAATGTATAAGTTATTAAGAGCAATACTTATGTCCCTCTGCCTTTCCCTTTTCCAAATCCCTGCTGGATGCCTTTATCCAGATGTCTTGCCCTGACAGGTTGTGCAAACTGCCTGACTTATGATCTGTACTGTGCCTTGTGGGGGGGGGGGGAGTGGCAGCTGAGCTTCTGTCTGCAAAGCTGGTATGCTTTGCAATGTATAAGTTATCAAGAGCAATATTTTAAAAAAGTGTCCCTATTTCTGCCCCTTTCCCCACCCAGTTATTTATGACGTTGTCCTCATGTCTTGCCTTACGAAGTTGAGATGAATTCAGCCATCAATCCATCCTCAACACCTTTTCCCATTTTGCACATGGAGTCAGTGTGTCAGTTCAGTAGTGACAATCATCTCGAGCCAAGCCGTACACTGCTGGGTGGCTAGCTCTGCAATGGTAGTTCATTCATACCATTCACTCGCACACACAGTCTCACCTTTGGCTAATTTAGAGTGTCCAATTCACCTACTGCATATTTTTGGAATGTAGTAGGAAACCGGAGCACCTGGGGGAAACCCGTGTGACCACAGGGAAGATCATGCAGACTCCGCATAGAAGGCACCCCAGACAAGAAACAAACCAGAGAACCTCTTGCTTGAGGCAACAATGCTAACCGCTGCACCAGTGGTCTGCATGACATGATGTGAACTGTTTATTTTGGGGTGGGATGGACCATCTGTGCTCTCAGTTACACGGACTCAATATCCGTGTTGGACTTCAAGGTTTCATGGCCAGCAATAGTGGCACGTGCTAGGAAACCTCAGTTAGGAGAGCTGTGCTTCATTAACATGCTTTGGTGGCTGCTGCGGACTGATCACGCTCATGTACATAGATACACTCCATGTAGGCTCTAGACTGAGCCTACACAGAGTTTAATGAATCCTGGGGCAACTCTTTAGGATGAGACCTTTTGCTTCTGAGTCTATGATTTTATTCTGCATTATATTAACTATTTTCTCATTACTGGCAGACTACTTCACTTGATGGAACTGTCATGAAAGGAGATACTGCCAGCCCAGCTATCTGGAACTTTGTAAATAATTATATGTCATTTGTGAATATCAACGTAATTTATATGCTTGTGTTACAAATGTATTAGAACTGTATGTCATATAAGATGAAAAACAGACAGGCCTCTGAGTAGACAAGGGAACCAACTAAAGTAGATCAATAATAGTAAAAATAAAAAAACAGAAGTGGTTCCACATGGCAGGAAATTATTGCAGAAGGAATTTATTGCAAAAAGTAAGCGCTTTTGCGAATAACATTTGCTTCTTCAGACAGTCTGAAGAAGCAAATGTTATTCCAAAAGTGCTTACTTTTTGAAAACATTTCTTCTACAATAATTTCCTGCCATGTGGAACCACTTATGTCATATAAGATGGTTTGTATAGACGTGTGCTGAAGATGGATCCGCAGCATGCCCTGCTGGGAGGGAACAGAAATGTACATATACTATTGTAACTGTTTGAATGTGCATATTTTAACAGTGGAAGCTGAACCACAAGAGGTTAACTTTAGAAAAATGGCTGAAAATAAATTACTTTATGGCAGCAAGGAGACACAATGTGTAAAATTAGGGAACTTTCTGCATTGTCTTGCAAGTGTTTTATTATTGTATGACTTCCAGCAAGTACCAAGGAAAAGCCTTTGTGTATGCATTTTCACATGTAGATTCTAAATGCTACCAGCTGCATCAATGGTTGCTGTTCACCTGGGATAGTCATTTGACAAGAAATGGTCATTCTGCAAGCTATCCCAGCCATGATATTGCAGATATTAATTTAATAACTCTCTGTGAAAGACGGTATTCTGTATTTGTCTTTGACCTGACAACATCAAGATCCACTCACCACATCTGCCTAGCTTGCTCTGAAGGAAGTGTACTAGGGTACAGTATAATTCTTTTAGATATAGTCAGGAATATAACAAAGCAGAGCTTAGATATTTTTCTTTATTTATTTGAAACTGTCCTGCAATGTTGTGTTAAATATTTCATGTGATTTTGAACTCTGATATTACTGTACATATATATATTTAGGAATGCATTCATTTGTGTTCACACCAACCTCGAACGGGTGTAACGCTGAATCAGAATGTCGAATTTTAAAAAAGTGGCAAACGGTCAGAATATTGTAAAAAACACCAAATGCGACATTTCCGACCACTCTACCACATAAACAAGTGCTACCATGGGTAAAAAATGGGGGGATATTGTGCGTTTCGCACATATTGCATTTGGAAACATGATAATTTCTTTCACTCCTTTCAGATATTTCCCAGTCGGCCATCCACTGGCCGACCAAATGAATGTATGCCATATATTTAGTATTGTCTTGTTCTATTATTATTATTATTATTATTATTATTATTATTATTATTATTAAATATATATAAACATTTCATTGTGGCTGATCTTTGTGAGACATGTTTAAGTTCTGAGAGTACTTGCATATTTATTTAGTGACACGATGTAGGCCACTCTAAATAGCCTTGCTCTTGGCAAACTACCATTTGTATTGATAGTAACATTACACAGAAAAATTGGACACCCTTTGTTAAGGGGCTCAAAGCAGATGATAAAGAGATAGCTGGTGGCAGTAATAGCTACCTTATAGTCTGGGCAGAAGGGGGCATAGTTAAAAAACCTCTGCCAGTCTTTCCCAAGTGTGTGTGTTTGTGTGTGCGCGTGTGTGTGTGTGTGTGTGTGTGTGTGTGTGTGTGTGTGTGTGTGTGTGTGTGTGTGTGTGTGTGTGTGTGTGTGTGTGTGTGTGGGTGGGTGGGTGTATGTGTGTGCATGGGTGTGTGTAAGTCAAACCTCAAAGAGTGTATGTGTCAGCTACTTGGGTAGGGATATGAAGCACTTGCTGGACAGAGAGGATACTGGAGGTCTTGGCTTGGCTTGGTCACTCTGCTGAGATCTCAACTCTATATCTGTGCCAGTGGGGAATCTTACTGGCGATCTGGAGAAAAAGGGAGATACCTTCCCAGGATTGACTGTGGTCTCTGTGTGCTCTTAAGAGAAATTACACTTGATGCAGAGAGCTGCATCTGGAAATGTTTTGTGTGTACTTGTCATCCTCCCAATGTATGTCCCCCACTGGTGCTAGTGGTGAGGATTGAAGATCCTTGATTACTGGGCCAGAGGTGGGGCGTCACTGGAACTGCTAAGCTTTTTATATGCAAGACTCATAATTCTAGGTCTGTAATTTCAATATGCACAGTATTTAGATTGGTCTTTAATAAAGACAAGAGAATTAAGAAATGAGACGATACCTTCCCCTCTGAAGCTCACTTTGCTGTTTTAAGTGAAGACCATTTTATGAATGTGATTATGAAAACTATTATTAATCAGTTAGCCCCTATTAATGATGTGTTAGTTAAGAGCAATGCCAAAAAAACAGCATATATAAAATGGTTCTGTAAAAATAATTAGATTGCCAACTGAGGGCTTTCATAAACAAATAGAACACAGCACAACCATGTTTCTAGCAAGATTGCTCAGTCCACTATGTTGGAGCAATTCAAAGGCCGCTGTAGTTGTAGAGCATTATGAAACCTTAGCCATGTAGTATTATAGTTGTCTGCTGCATGAAGTCACATGACAGTGGTTATAATCCTACAAGTAACTACATTTGCCTGCATGAATTTCTACACTCTAAATGTTACATTACAAAGGTGTGTTATTAATTGCCACATACATTTTAGTAAATACCATGCTTTTTTCTGAGCTTCACTAAACACACAACAGATTTCCTCATGTTTGTCATTCCCAGCCCATTAAGTTCTGTGAATCATAGACAGATACAGTATGCATATTTTTGTTTTTGAGAAATTGCTTCAAAAGGAGGAAAGAATGCAAAATGTTGCACACTGTTTGGCTGTTGACTGTACAGCTTTAAAGCAGCATTAAAGTAGCTTTGCCCTGCAAAGCAGAAGAAACACAGCTAACACTGCTCTAAAACATGAAGAGTTTCGAGATATTCCTTTCTACAGTTAAAAATTTTTTATAGCTATGTTAATGTATCTAGGACTTGACTTAGTAGGACTATAGCCCTGAATGACCAAATGCAATCCAAAAAAAGAGGCCTAAAGGAGCAGTGGCACAGGATGGAAAGGACCAAATCCAGCAGGACTCCTACTTCTGTGAAGTCCTTTAGCTGTTTTACCACAATGAAACACTTACATTTTATGTTTTGGCTTGTATTAGGTTGCAGTGTTTCTACAGAGTATTTATATGCAGGTATAGCTTTTGTTTCTGAAGGTCAAAAAAAAAAAATAGAAGTCCTTTAGCTGTTTTACCACAATGAAACACATTTATGCTTTGGCTTGTATTAGGTTGAAGTGTTTCTACAGAGTATTTATATGTAGGTATAGCTTTTGTGTCTCAAGGTCAAAAAAAAAAAAAAAAAAAGAAAACTCTGACTAAAGTGGTCGGCTTATTTTTAATGTAAAAATGTAACTGAAGTTTACTGTGTGAATACATAATGAACCTGAAGCTGTACAACATTAGGGCCATGGTTTTTGATTTTCTGATTGTTTTAGTCTATTTGCTAAACTTTCAGAATGGCATAATAACCAGAACTAATAGATCCACAGGTTACAAATTGCAGACAATATTTTGAGAATAAAATGTTTAAGTACAGTGGTAGCATTATTTCAAATAAGGGTCAAAAACACAGGTACATTCTTGAAAATATAAATGGCAGAGGTAAAAATTTTAGTGCACTTCATATTCAGGAGTATTGTCTAACTTAGGATACATCAGTGTTTGAAGAAGTCACACATTTGTGGTTTATCATGTTAACAGGCGTTTTGTACTTAAGTGTACATGCTAATCACCATAGGGGGAGAAAGAAACCATATATCCCTAAGATATACACATGACTCTGCAGTTTAATTATTGTAAATTAGCACTGTGATTTTACCTCAGCTGTACTTCAGGAACATGATACTGAATAATCCAAGTGTCCTTACCATTCTTAAACTACAAAACAGTGTCATGTAACCATTGTACATGTACAGAAAAGGGGACAGTTATGAAACCCTAAACAATTTTTTAAATCCCACTTTTGATGGCTTTAGGACTTCTTCTATTTCCTCAATTAAAATGAAAACACTTTCTCCAAAGAGTTAAAAAAGCATTCCATTGTCTATAGTGAGGAATCTCAATTGTTTCATCCTTTGTAGACTGAAAAGGCTTATTGAGAAGCAAATCTGTGCCATGTGCTGCATGTTGATCCTCAGTCATCTTTTAAAAGACTACACAAGTATTCAGAGAAAATACATGCTCCAGTCTTTATCTTAGC
The DNA here is from genome assembly GCF_019279795.1 of Protopterus annectens. Classification (NCBI taxonomy): domain Eukaryota; kingdom Metazoa; phylum Chordata; order Ceratodontiformes; family Protopteridae; genus Protopterus; species Protopterus annectens. The sequence goes on from NC_056732.1 coordinate 957,791,128, forward strand.
TGCCCCATTCCCAGTTATCATTGCCTGTAGGCTCTTATTAAAGATAAAACTGACTGACAGCACTGGCAGATGGAAGAGCCTGATTATTATCTAAGGTTTGTCTCCTGCTGCGTGTGCTTTCATGTTTCTGCTTTTGTTTTCAAACAGAGATTTTAATCATAAAGGCATGTCGTGATGTTTACAGTGTGCAGACAAACTCTGTTTTTACAGACATATTTTGTCACACTTCGTATTCCTTTGAGCTTATTTATGCTTTTCTTAGGCTTTTACTGAATGGATCCTTTGTATTAGAGAGAATGCAGGGGATGAAGCTGTCAGATACCTATGATTACTTAAAGCGCTGACATTTATAGTTGCCAGATTAATAAAAATTCATGAATCATAGTACTTTTTGTTTATCAGACTATCTGACATAAGGATAAATAGGTACACAGCACTGTGCAGCTGTCCTTAAAAGTGCAGGAAGGAAAGTTGTCATATTATATATCTAGCAGCTTAATAACCATTACACACACACACACACACACACACACACACACACATATATATATATATATATATATATATATATATATATATATATATATATATATATGCAGTTAGGTACATAAATATGCACTGTACATGTAATGTATATACACACACGCACACAAACACACACACACACACACACACATATATATTTTATATATATATATATATATATATATATATATATATACATATATATATATATATACACACACACACACACAAACACACACACACACACACATATATATATTTTATATATATATATATATATATATATATACAAAGACACACACGCACATATATATAGATATATGCAGATTGACAGGTAATGAGAGAGTGGAGAATTTTAAAATTTTATTATTATGAATTATACTTCCATTGTTAAGTTTATTTAAGTACTGGATTCATTTTGAGAGCCTGTAAAATCTTTCTTATTTTGCTGTATTATATTTAGTTTTTAAGAGATAAAATACTTGTACCCAATTTCACACCCATTTTAGTATCATTTGCTAGGTCACTTAAAGTGTATGTTTCATATTAATGTACATTAAAGCAGAATATATTTTTTTATTTAAAAATTATGCACCCATTTCACTTGTGATGAAATCTTACTTCATACCATGAAAGCTATTTGAAGAAGATTCATGATCAACATATTAATTAATTCACAACATTGTTTGTAGTGTAGGACTGGTCGATAAATCATTCTGTATTGTTATAAACTGCATTGTGAAAATTGCTTGCATTTCATACTGGAAAGCAAAGTCATATGCATACACTTAATTATTTAATTATGCTATTATCACAAGTAAAATATTACCGCATTACCAACACTTTTATCATCATTTTGCTGCTTAATAAAGGGCAATCATCATTTTTTTATTTGGCTTGTAATGGTATCACAACTTATTTCATGAATAAACAAGAATTATAATAAATATTAACATTTTATTGTTTTTTAATTATTTAATATGTCACATATTATTATTATTATTATTATTATTTATATTTATGTAATTATTTATTTGACATTTATTGAATGGGAAAGAAAGACTGGGTCAGGAACCCATTTTCGGCATAGGCTTGGAAAGAAAAGCTCCACAAAGTATAAAACATTTTACAAAATGAAAACATTTTACAAATATGAAAAACATTTTACAAAAAAATGAAATACAGTAATCCTTACATTTCGGTGGAAGTGTAACTTACATATTATGGGCAGTTTTGTTGACATAGTGGCAGTTGTTAATTCTTACAGCAGCAAATATTGCAATCAAGAAGTACAGGGATAAAGGTTGATACAGTTGGTTTATCTGGGTACAATCTTTCTAGGTAGGCTGATAGAATGCAATTATAATGAAAGTTTATACAGTTTAAGAAGGGTGTCTATGAGGGTTTCTACATAGACTGCAGACAGATTTGTGAAAAAAAGAGATTAAGGGAAAGTAAAGGTTTAGCTAAAGTACAATAGTAAAACTAGCAACTAGTTTGTAGAGAGAAGTGGGGGAGCTAGTGGGGAGCTGGGTTGACTGGAACAGGGGTTGATGGATTGCTTTGGAATGGGGGCAAACATTTATATCTTGCAGGTAGTTTTTTAGTATGAGCTTGAAATTCTTGTGGTCTGTAATTGCTTATGCTGCTTTGTAGGGCATTCCAGAATTTTGCCACAGTGTAGGAGTATTTTTTTCTTTGGTGTGTATAGGGTTACTAGTTTCTTGTCTTCAGATCAAAGATTTCTGGTGAGTATATAGGTTTTGAGGATTACGCTAAGTGCTGGGCAAGCTCTATGTTGCGCAAAGATGTATCAGTAGGTTAAAAATGGCACACAAACAACATGTTAGTATATTCTTCTGTCATAACAGGTTGTAGAGGCTTACAACAGAAGTGGATCACACTAACAGAAAATGGAGATGCTTATACGACAAGTGGTGACACTCTTCCAAAGTTGATGGTGCTATGTAATTCAAACACAACATTGCACATGGTGCTGACAGTGTATCTAAAAATTGTTTAGGTAAGACAACATGCCATGACACTTACCTTACGCATCTACATCAGATGTGTTGTAACGTACATGGCTTAGTTCTGCTGGTGCAAAAATAATACCAAAATAAGGCAATAATTGTGAAGAAAAGTCCTTTAATTATAGCTCTAGTATGGTTCATTGTCTGTGAACATTGAACATACCTGTAAATCCTGGAACACCTGCCCCAATAACTTCAGGTGCATATGATGATCTTGGCAGGTGTTATGGTGGGAGGCCAGAAATATTGTTATCTCACCCAGGGGAGGTAATGATGGCCCATTTCCAGTGGCATTTCTCACCCTCTCATACTGGCTGAGGATCGTGTTAAGAGCAGCACCGAGTAGCAGGCTTTCCTGTATCTGTAGTATCCTCCCACTGCATTTATCATATTGATGAGATCTCCCCACACTTGCTGTCTGTACATAGTGTCACCCATCTGTTCTAGCAAGTTTCAGCCATGCTGGCACAGGGCCTCTATAATGATTTCATTCTCACTTGGAGAAAAATCATCCCACCTAATTCGGTTGGACATCTGATTTTATATAGATGTTCAACATATTGACATGTCAGTGATCAACGATTATGTCAGTTGAATGCCTCGCCTCTCAGTTACAGTGCATAGCTATGCAAAGCAATGTTATTTATATTACTGTTATGCACAGATAAGCATAAAGAACATACAAACTTGAATGAATAGCTGATCCATATGTCTTAATATCATCAGCATACAAGTGACAGCTACCAATCCATTTGACATATATGGATATTTCCTATATACAAAAATGAGAAATTAACCCATATCTTTGGATATTTTGGTAAGTAAGGACCAAACACATAACCAATGCACAATGACTTCAGTAGTACTAAAATGCTGTTGCCATAGTTACATGAGCATCCAACTACTCCTGCCAATTCTATCTCTTTAATATGCAGTGCATCACAGATGTTACTGTACTCAGTATACATCAGAGAGTATATATAAATCAGTCCCTGAATATACAGCTTGTGGACAACTCTATAAATCTTCATTATCCGCAAACCTACTTCAGTTGTAAAAGCGAATTTTTATGACTGATGAATACTAATGTGGATTCCATCTGTGTCTGCAAACCACTGTGGCTGGTCTACTTGTAGCCATACAGCTGCATATGGGGAACACCTCCCGATAATGATGGGCATGTACTCATATGCATGCATATTAGGGAAGTCTAACCCCATTGCTTATGCAGCTTGCATATCGAAGCGCAGAAAATTTCACAGAAAATATGCATGAAATATTTCTTAGTTATTATACAGAGCACAATGAGCATAAGAGAGGGACAACAAGCAATGTATTCCACAAAAGCAATGGACGAAAGTGACAGCTTACCTTTGTGGTGGTAGCAGTCAGGCAGTTATACCTCACAGACAGGTTACTAAGAGAAAATACATTGTAAGTAATTCAATCCTAAAATGCCTTTTTTGTATACTTCCTGCTCACATCCATACTTCCTTATGGCATCAATTGTTGGGTCTGGCTTCTTTAACTAAGAGACTTGCCAGTTAATAATAAGCAGTATTAGAAAGGGCATGGAGTTATTAACAAAATGACACCAAAACTGTTAGTCTAGGATGTCCTGCTGTGAAGAAATTAATTTTGGCCACATATTAGTCATATTTTCACATTTATGTTCATATTTTCATAACTGAGAGGCCTACATGTTATTGAGGTTTATTAGAGTGAAACACCAATGTGGGAGACAGGACAATTCACTGAAAATGCTGGTTTATATCATACTATAATGGAAATATTGTTGGTTGTTTGCTAGTAATTATGAAAATAAGCAGTATTTCCATATCTAATTAATATGTTAAAAATCGAGTGCCTTACAAACTGTTAAGTGAAAGCTAATGTATGGTTGTCAAAAGTGTTGTGACAATATATGTTTAAGTTGTATAGTTTTTAAGATATAAACATTTGTTTATGAAAGTTTATAAAAAAATAATTTGGGGTTTGTGTGCATTAGGTTCAATCCCAGCCCTTGGATGCCTACAGTAAATACCAAACTCCATGTCATAATACCTACATTTTACTATTAGCATTTACAGACCACATAATTAAATATGACCAGGGAACTGCTAATGGGATTAAAATGTTAAATTAAAAAACAATATCAATTTAACTGCACATCCTATGGACAACAGCAAACTAGCTTACCCAAACATATAATGGTGAAAGATATGTAAGTAACATCAGGATGCTACTATTCTACAGAGCCTAATGAAAATGATAGTCATTCAGAGAAGATTTTTAGCCATCAAAAATGATATGATGTGCAATAATTCAACTTACTGAGCAGCGTATAAGGAGGCAAATTAATTTTATGTTCAAATCCCACTAATTCAGTGATATGTGCAAAATGTATGAACAAACATTTTTGATGTTCTTAAATCTGCATTGATATGTTGCATGGTTGTTTACTGAACTTGAGGGGCCAGATTCACGAAGGCTTGCATGGAGTCTAAGAGTAGAGTAAGACTCCATGCAGCCAACATGTCTGCCGAGCGATCCAGGAACAGCCGGTAGGGGCGTGCAACAGAGCTCCTTAAACGACTCTTACATGGACAGGGCTAGGATATGCAAATTACCTCAATTGCATGCAAAAGCTATGCAAATGAGGTAAATTTGCAATTCAGGAAACCCAAAACTGTCCGAGTAAGAGTAGTGTTATTTGCAGAAATGTACTCCATTGACAACTGAGTACGGTTCTGCAAATAGCAAAACGGAGCCCTGACAGCCCCTAAAAAAGGATGCATACAGTTGAGGAAGCATGCCAATGGCCAAAAATACAGCCATTGGCAATGCTCACCAATGCAAAATAAAAATAAAAGAATTTTTTTATCCCGATCGCCGATGTTTAAGTGTAGTCCAGCGCCGCGCAAACGCGCTGCTCTGAAAAAATTAGAAAACCAATAATTAAAATCCACAAATGTGGATTTTATTGTAATGCATAATATACAATGCAAGGAAATGGCAGTCCGAAGACAACATGGCTATGAGTAGAGGTTGCTAAGGGGGGAAGCTCAGTCTAAGAGATGTAACCAAGCATTAGTAGGCAATCCTATGCAAATGAGGGTAGGGATAGTGAATCCCAAGTTTACATAGCAAAAGAGCACAGTCAGTGGATTTTAGGAGTAGGATAAGGGGAGTATCAGAGTAGAAGATAGGTGACATCACGAGGGGGGTATATATGAAAGAAGTGAAGCTCATTGGAGCACAGTGGCATGTGTTTGCTGTCAGTTACTCATCACTGGAAGAGGTGTGTCAACAGGTACCCTAGCTAAAGGGAATAAATTGAAGGTGTATGCTGTGAATAACACCAAAGTTTCTTGTAGAAGTGCTTGCAACGTGTTTGCGCACGGGTGCGCACCTGTACATCCGAGTAAGATTGTGTGCGCGCGTGTGCTCTTGTGTGTGTGCGTTTAAGCCAGAGTAAGCATGTCTAAGGTCGTTAAAAGTTGTGTGCATGCGTTTTAGCAAGAATAAGCCAGTTTTAGTTCCTGTAAGCATCTGTGTGCGAGTGTGAGCTGGTGTGCGCATGTTTGCGCTTGTGTGCATGGCGCTGCCCCCCTGAGGAAACAGAAAGGCAAAAGGAAGCACAGCAAATAGTAGGAAGTTAACCAGGGAGTACTAGCAGAGCTAGCAGGTGAAAACAATCAGAATCAGGCAATTACAAAGGCAGTACACTAGCCCAGCCCAGCCCAGAACTTAAAACTCAGCAAACAACTTTCCACTATGTTTTTCTCAGAGACACTGCAACACTGCAGTAAGCTAATAGAAGTGAAAACTGAAAAAGCTTTACTGAGACAAAGAAATGTTAGTGGCTGCCATTTCTGTTATAAGGCAACATATGCAACATGCTGAGGGTGGTGACAATGCGAATGCTGCTGAGCAACCCACAGTGAGGAGACGGAGAAGAGTGTACAGGCCCAGGGTAACCTACCAGTGGCTACATGAGCTGAAGATAGTGGAGCACTATAGAGTGGACAGAGACTTCATGCAGCAAATTGTTGAGCTGTGCAGGCCACCCCTCACACACAGAACCAACAGAGGGGAACTCATTCCAGTGGAAACCAAGGTATGTGTTGGCCTAAGAATACTAGCAACAGGTACCTTCCAGAGACCAACTGGTGATATGATGGGGATTTCACAGGCATCAGCATCCAAGGTACTGCACCAGTTCCTGAATGCCATGTCAGCACGTCGGTGATCATGTATATTTCCCCAATTCACGTGAGGTATTGGCCAGCAATATGTGTCTTTTCCAGCAAATAGCGGAATACCCTGAGGTAGTGGGTGCAATAAACTGCAAGCACATACGCATCAAAGCACCAGCTGGTGAGCAGGGTAGGGTCTACTATAACCGCAAGGGTTTCCCCTCCATCAACTGCCAGGTCATGTGTGATGCCCAGGGCATAACAATTAATGTGTGTGCTGGCTGCCCTGGAAGCTACCATGATTCCCATATCTGGCATCTGACTCAGCTGTTGCAGACATTTGCCAATGGGGACATCCCTCATGGTCACCTAGTGGGGGATGCTGGATATGCACTGGAGCCGTGGCTGATGACACCCATCAGAAATGCACACACACCTGAACAGTAACGCCATAATGAGGCACACGCACAAACACGAAATGTAATCAAGCATGTGTTTGGGCTGCTCAAGTCACGGTTCCATTGCCTGGACACATCTGGTGGAGCCTTGCTGTACTCACCAACTACATGTACCTAAATAGAAATAGTCATGGTATGTGCTATGCTACATAATATGATCCTGCGAAAACTGCTACAGCAGGAGCAGCATAGGGCCAGGCCAAACAGCCCCCTACCATTGCCAAGGCCATCACGGGCAGAGCGTGACTCGGAGGAGGAACAATCTGAGCCTGCCTCAGTAGGCAGAAGGAGGCATGCCCAGTATGCTTTGGCCTTGGCAAAGAGGCAATGCATAGCATATACACTGGCTCAGTAGGAACCCTGGAAATGATACCTCTCTCTGACTCGCACATATAGTAAAAAGAATGCCTAACCTGACACTACCTGTCAACAAACATGTATAGGGAGTGTAATATGTGCATCCAACATAGGCAGCCCTGCAGCACCACCTGAGGCATGATTGCCATGTGTTAAGCAATATAAAGCAGTGCTAAACAGCTTTCACCACTATTTAGTATATGTAAACAAAATAGCACACACTAAGTAGCACAACTTTGGGCAATGTTGAGTAATATTGGGCAGCGTTCAGCAATGTTGGTTAATGTTGATCAATGTTGTTCAGGTTTGGTCAAAGTTGGGCATAGTTGAGCAAAAGCAGGTAAACATGGTCATATTTGCTTTACTGTTCCTTAAACAGTCTGGTCTGCTCAGTATGAAAATATGAAGAAGTGACAGTCCTCGAACCCAGGATACTGTGCACTATAGTCATAGTACTAAACCACTAAACCATGACAGTATGTCAGTGGTCAGCCTGTATGAAGAAATGTTGATAAGTCTTTGCAAGGTATCGCATGGAAACACTGCAGGCGCAGCATAATCCCTGTCAAGTTATGACACAAAGGTGAGCCCTGCAGTAAGAATAGAACCTGATTTTCAACACACATATAGTATAAATGATGATATTGGTCATGTTCACACACATCAACAAATGTAGTGGACCTCAGACAGCAACATACTGAAAGTTCACACTGGGCATGCTCACACACTTGAATAAATGAGACAAATGTCAGGCAACAAAACACTGAAAGGACAAACTGGGCATGCTCACACACTTAGACCATGTCTGAGTACACCAGTGGGCCACACATATCCAGCAGTTGCATGTGTTAACCCAGGAACCTCTCGCTATTCACCAATCTGCCTTGTGCACACAGTTATATGACAACAGACACATATATAATATAGTGGAACCCTGTCATAATCAAATATGTTCTGCAGATACTTAGGTTGTTCATAGAAAGTGGGAAAGCAAAGAAAAAAATAAACCTGCAATCTGTATCATCAATAAACAATTTGCATCCTGAACATTATCATAGGTACAGAGGTTGATACTAGGCTATCTGCCTTAGGGCATGTATAAGCATAGCCAGAGTGTGTTTGGCTTTCGCAACCCTGTTAGAGTAGTAGACTGTGCCTGTGAATAGTAGGTCACACAAGATAGCCCATTTACATTTAGTTTATTGTGCCTCTGTCTAGCAGGGACCCAGAAGATATCCCAGGGGTAAACATACAATCGCCCATCCACTTGTCAAGATGTCTCCTGTAGGAGGTCAGTGGGGAGCTCTGCGTATGCAAGACTGGAATCTCATCCCAGTGTGAGTGGAGGCTCTGGGATAGGAATCTGTCCTTCCAGCATCTCCTAATAATATCTGTGCTGAGGTTTACATCCCTGGAGCATGTAGCTCTAAGGGATTTGGATATCCTGAGGTGGAGCATGTCCACTAATTCTAGTTTGGACATGGCTTTAAACAACAGGCACAGATTGCATCCGAGTAGGCAGTAAGTGATTGAGTAGAGCTGGAGTTACTTTAGCCAAACTGTGTAGGGCATCTGTGTGAGTCCCTAGATCTACTTGGTGAGGTACTTCTGGGGCCATTACAGTTGCTGCAGGTGTTGGGTAAGGTACATCCCAAATGGGGAATTGTATCCAGGCATGGGCCTGATGAGTATAGGGGCACAATTACCTCACTTGATCTAGATGTGAAACCTTATGGGATAATGTGGGCTATATAGAAGGTCTGTCCAACCACTTTGGCAACGTGATTGCCAAAGGCGAGAGTACTAACTACTCACGTCCCCAAATCCCTAATAACATCTACCGTATGTAATGGATTACCACCTATGTGGTAATGTGTGGGCACGTTGTTATTCCCAAAGGGGATGACTATGCATCTAATGGCATTTAGCTGTAGGCCATAGCTCTGGCACCAGTTATCCATCTCTGTGAGACCCTTTTTGAGGATGCTTGCGCCAGCTGGAGAGTTGACTGTGGCACCCAGTTTGCAGTCATCTGCGAACATGGTCAGCCATATTCCTCCTGTATTAGCTTGTACGTCAGAGAAATATATACTGAACAAGAGAAGTCCCAGGACTGAGCCTTGTGGGATGCCACATGTAACTGGTGTATAGTCAGACATGGCACCTGCAATACTGACCATGTGTGTGCTATCCCTGATCCAGTTAGCAATCCATCTTGTGACATAAGTGTCGATATTGAAGCTGGTGAGCTTATGTATAATGCCCGAGTGGGGTATTGTGTTGAAGTGTTTAGCGAGGACCAGGTAGGCTGTGTGGACAACACTCTCTACGTCTATGGAGCTGGTAACTGTTTAAAGAAGTCGAACAGGTTCAAGAGGCAAGATCTGCCCACAACAAAGCCGAATTATGAAGAATCCAGTGTCTGTAGGTTCCCAATGTCTATGTGTATGAGTTCTATGATGATACGCTCCATAGCTTTGCAGACCAGGCTAGTTAGGCCTATAGGGAGATATTGTCCAGTGTCCATTGTGGCACCACCTCTGTGGAATGGGATCAGCATTGCTGTATGCCATTACTTGAGTACATATCCTGTAGTAACTGTGATATTGAACAGTGACTTAATGTGAGGGCTACGTTCGTCATAAAGCTCGTGTCAGACGCAGGCCGGGACACTGTCCAGTCCCATTGATTCTGTGTTGTCTGCTTTGGAGAGGGCAGCACTCACCTGTTCATCTGTGATGTCAGGGAGGCTTCACTCTGTTGGGATGGACATTTGCTCGTTATGGGGGATGGGGGGGGAGACATTTGCACTGAACCTGTTTGCCAGGATGTTGGCAATGTCTGTGGGTTCAGTGTATGTTTTGTCATTATGCAGTAACTCACAGCATATCTTGGAGTTTCCACCCAGGTTCCTGACATAACTAAAGAAGGCCTCGTGATTGTCCTTAGTGTCTGGTGCAAGTTTCTGTTAGAAGCGGGCCTTAGATGAATTCATGAGTGATCGTAGCTTTTTGCTAGTACTGATCAGAGATGCCTTCCCTTCATGGGATTGTGCTCTATCATGTAGTAGCCTCCTGCTTCCATTGTATAGCTTATTAATGGCCAGGGTCCACCAGACAGGTCCCCTGCCTTTGGAGTAGTGTGTCCTGTTGTTATTTGGGATAGCATGATCCATGCATTCCAGTAGGTGTCCATACAATGCGTTTGTAAAGGATTCAGTGGTCTGGGCCATAATTACCACTGTCCCAGGGTCTTTGAAGGATACCACTTTTGTTTGGAGAAGTGTGACATTCGCTTTTGAGCAGTTCTTCACCAAGATTTCCTAGGATGGGGGTGGGGACGGGATATGGATGTCCAGTGAGATAAAGGTATGTTCTGACCTAACCGATGAGGGGTATACCTCTGGTGTGGAACATAGAGTCCCCATGTTGGTGATGATCATGTCCAATATGTTTTCCCCTCTTGTGGGTGTGATGACCAGTTGTGCCATAGCATTTGAGTTTATAAATTCTAGCAACTGTTGTGCAAGGGTGTTGGGGCTTGAGTAGTATTCCCAGTCAATGTTTGGGTAGTCAAAGTCACCCAATATAATGGTATTTGGAGAGGCCTTCATATTTTCCAGTGTTCCCAGGAATACCGAGTGGTGTTCCTGAGTTCGGGAGGGTGTTCTGTAGCAGGCTACAAACTGAAAGGCAGTTTTGCCCACTGTTAGTTGCATGTGTATGGTCTCCAATGCTTTGTGCAGTGCTACTAACCTGTAGGTGTGTGTATCTGTGATGTATATGGATACTCCCCCTATTTTTGTTGGCCGGTGTGAGTCTTGTGTCCAAAAAGCATGCTATGAAGTATATCCTGGTAGTGCTGGCGTGCTTTCGTGAGCCTGAACCAGGTGTCTGCTACTGCACAGATATCGACATTCTCCATACTGAGGAGAGTCCTGAGTACATGCATTCTGAGGGTTAGACATCTGGTGTTGAGCAGCATTACCCTTAGTTTCTTTTACCTTGTAACATCTATGGAGGTGGGTTTGTCTTTTGAACCTCACTTAAAAAATCCACTATGGGGGTGGCAAGAGCCTTAGCCAGTATTCAAAAGTCTAGGGGTGACAGGTGCAAGCCGTCCATAGCAAAGCTACGTGGCATGTCGAGCATGTCATCCCAGGCTGACATACACTGGATCCCCTTTGAATGACACCAATATGTTAGCCAACTGTTAAAAGTGATCAGTTTGTCTGTATATTGTGACATCATTCTTGGTGAGGGTAAGATGCTACACAAGGTCAGGGTCATACTGGCCTGGGCAACATGATCAGAGAGCTCCTCTATGTCTCTTGTCATGTAGTCCAGAGAGGAAAGTATGAGGTTATTCGCACCAGCATGGACAAGGATGGAGCCATATTTGTACTTGCTTTGGAGTGACCTGAGTGCATGTGTTATGTGAGGGATCCTGGCACCCGACAGACAGCTCAAAGTGACCTTCTCCTTGTTCAGCCTGGTGAGTGGGACATCAGTGTGTCTGACAATAAGCATCACTTATTACAAGTGTACTAGGTGTGTTGTTTAGCCATAAGGGCAGTGACTGTGTGGTACACTGACTTTGTGAACTATGTCATATGTGGGTATTGTTGTGGGGTAGCAGTTGTTTGGGTGTCTGCTTTGGAGGTCTCTGCTGCTTAGGCAGAGTTTATTTAGAGCCTCTGAGTATGTTTTTGTGTGTTAATGTATTTTGTTTGCTGTTGCTATAGGTTTATGGGAGACTGGATATGTGGTATGTGTGTTTACCTTCACCACCTGATAGACTGTGCCAGTCATGGGTCGAGAGAGCTCAGCTTCCTGTTTGTCCATATATTTGCATCTCTCACATATATCTTAGTTTGTTGGGAGGAGGAGAGGGTTGTCTGTGTACATAAGGCAGTTTTAACATTGCGTCAAAATTCCTATATTCACCAGCTGGACTGGAGCGTACACACAAAACCAACCTTTGGACATGCCAGGATATTATGATGACATACTCTGTTGACTGATCACAAAGGATCAGTAGGGTGTTAAGTGTGTAAAAGAGTATAACAGGGGTTTAGTGCTCAGGTTTGTCGGTGTTTTGGAAAGATTATCTGTGAAGGAGTCCAGACAGAACCATGACACCTCCTTCAGCTATGTCATAAATAGCAATGTACACTCATATATGTCCTGAGTCAGGGCCAGCTGTACCTGACTGACAATGCCGACATCCTGTCAGACAGGCCCATATATACATACCCACCTCCCACTGACAAAAGGCCCTATCATCATACCAGGAGATATCACATGTAGAATGGGTAATCAGCTCCTCCTAAAGCCGAAAACATGGCATCAGTTGGATTACATTGTTTCCCTATATGTGTCATAAGTGAACTACAGAACAAACAGACCCTGTACCTGAACAGTCTGTTGAGCCTCACCCTCTCCACAGGATCTGAAACTGTTGAATGTGTTACAACAACATATGGCACACCCCACAAGTGTTGGTGCACAACACACCATGGGAACTATAGTCCTATAAGCCAATGAAGTCTGAAATGCAAGGCCATGGAGTCCATCATGATTGAAGTCATAAACAGAGCTATTGGAAGCCAACAAACACACAACCCTACCAACTGTGGTATGTTCATGGGCAGATCATGGTTCCCAAACCTGCCAGACTGTTAGCAAGGCAGCCACCCAGGACATACATCAATGAAAGGAGCTCCACACGTCCCACATATATTTTGAATAGCCCTTTATCAACATCCCAGACACATGTCGTATCCACAAAATCAACAAACTGTGCATAAATATGTATTGTCATATGAAGGAATGGCAATCTGTCCACAGATAGATCACACAAGCTAAGAATTATGGAGTCCTGTTCAAGCTGTTAACACCTACTGACCCACATGGTTCATTCCTGGGATTGCATAAAACAAAGTGCACACACATTACCATGTCCAGTCTGATGATGTCAGTGTCCCACAAATACAGCAGTGGAAAAGCAAGTTTCCAGTAAAGCATATAGCGCGTCGTGTTAATGCGTATCTCTACAGTATCATAACATAGTTAGGTAGGGGGTTGAATCCTGCAATTGCTGAGTGTGTGTGTGGAGGTGGTGTGTGTGTGATTTCTGTTGAGAGGAGTGGCCTTTTTGGAGACTGTGAAAACCCATTAAAAGAGGTAAATTCCTCTTTTTCAAGTCTGATGATGTCAGTATCCCAAAAATACAGCAGTTGAAATAAAAACTCCCAGTAAAGTATATAGTGCGTTTTGTTAATGCATATCTCTCCAGTGTCAAAACATAGTTAGGTAGGGGTTTGAATACTGCAATTGCTAAGTGTGTGTGTGTGTGTGTGTGTGTGTGTGTGTGTGTGTGTGTGTGTGTGTGTGTGTGTGATTTCCTTTTGGAGGAGTGGCCTTTTTGGAGACTGTGAAAACACATTAAAAGAGGTAAATTCCTGTTTGGCAAGTCTGATGATGTCAGTATCCCACAAATACAGCAGTTGAAATGACAACTCCCAGTAAAGCATATAGCGCGTCGTGTTAATGTGTATCTTTCTAGTATCATAACATAGGTAGGGGTGTGAATCCTGCAATTGTTGAGTGTGTGTGTGTGGTTTCCTTTGGGAGGAGTGGTCTTTTTGGAGACTGCGAAAACACATTAAAAGAGGTAAATTCCTCTTTGGCAAGTCTGATGATGTCAGTATCCCACAAATACAGCAGTTGACATAAAAACTCCCAGTAAAGCATACAGCACGTTGTGTTAATGCGTATCTCTCTAGTGTCCTAACATAGTTAGGTAGGGATTTTAATTCTGCAATTGCTGAGTATGTGTGTGTGTGATTTCCTTGGGGAGAAGTGGCCTTTTTGGAGACTGTGAATACACATTAAAAGAGGTAAATTCCTCTTTGGCAAGTCTGATGATGTCAGTATCCCACAAATAAAGCAGCTGAAATGAAAACGCACAATCAAGCATATAGCGTGTTGTGTTAATGCGTATCTCTCTAGTATCATAACATAATTAGGTAGGGGTTTGAATCCTGCAATTGCTGAGTGTGTGTGTGTGTGTGTGTGTGTGACACTGTTGATCAATGTGTCATGGGTTTTGCTTTTACTACTGTATGAAATATCAGGAAAACAACAGTATGTGCATTGCACACTTCAGGTATCTGTGTAGCAAATACACAAATGTACATGTGACCTCAATTGGTAACTGTGTGGCAAAGACATATATGTACATGTGACCTCAATCACTTCATAGTTGTGAAGCCTGCTTTCTGCATGAATACATCTGTTACCATTGACAGTTGTTGCTGCTGCTTCTCAGACCATAGGTCACATATGTATGTATGTGACAAGGCCAGCCACTGTAGTGATCTGTGCCCTAGGTCATTTGTGTCACACACCCACATGACAGTTTCTATAGAATAGTGTGAGTGAGGGTTCATGCCTGGGGCATATTCCAGACATGTTCAAACACAACACAGTCTGTCAATAATGGGCATTCATTATAGGTGTATAACAACTCCGTGGACATGCATACAGACCCCTTATTGCTTATTTGATACACTGAGGGACATCAGCATACCTTTGGAAATGTGAATATCAAAGGACAGATGACATCACATGTGGCTGTATGTACACATCGGTACCCCTGCTACATGTTGTGGGCTACTACCAATGCGGTACTGTCAGGATACTATGTAGAGTAAATGTGGATGACTATGCTATAGTTGGCTTATAGCTTCACAGCATGGGTTGGTCAACAGGTATCTGTCTGTATGATACCCTTGTGGAGGATAAGTGTCTAATCCGGAGAATGCATTGTAGGCCACTGTATGCATTACCAGATGTGGACGGACATATCCCTAGTGTGTCTGCTTGTACCTAAGATAGCCACATGCCAAACAGGAGTGGTCACGGGAATGTGTGGCAGTCAATACCACTGGTAACTGGTATAGTATACTACCGGAAGGATTGAAATGCTACTGTGTATCCTACAGCTGTGTGTCAGTTGTCAAGACATCATCTAACGCTTTGTTAAAATCAGGCTGTGGAGTTTATGTACATTACCAGAATGCAAACCAATGACCAATATCAACAGTATCACCCACAGCATAGTGTCAAACCATGTCACACATACATGTGTACCCAAGTTGTAACATATGTGTAGTAAAATGCATACTGGCCACCAATACGAAATATGAAGTGTTAACACTGTAATACAGGGCATGTCACTCTTCCCATGTGTCCACCATACACGTACATGCAGACAGTGCACCGCCACCATGTTCACAAATGTACACATGCAAATCTGTACTGCACACATCACACACGTAATGTCCACTCACCAACACATGCTGTCAGTACCACACAAATCAGCCAAGTGCACATGGGCGGACAATCCATGTTTGGGATTAACACTGGTGTAAACAATACTACATTGATAATCATAGCTTTGATGCATCATGCCTGCTCAGATATACCTACAAGGATATCATTACACTTTACTGTTGACAGGATGCTAGCTTTGCTACCCTGCTATGAGGTCACCCTGTGCATCAGCACCATGTTAGCCTGTTCCTGCATCAATGTCACAGATGACAGGAGGTGGCACAGTTTCATCATATGCACAGGGTGTGTTATTGGTTTGCCAGAGCCCGACATTGACCCATCCAATTGACATGTGTGTGTGTGTGTGTGTGTGTGTGTGTGTGTGTGTGTGTGTGTGTGTGTGTGTGTGTGTGTGTGTGTGTGTGTGTGTGTGTGTGTGTGTGTGTGTGTGTGAGGGACAACAGTACAGTATGGGTCAGTGTTGATGTAATGTGTGTGTGTATGTGTTAGCCCTAGGTGTTGGGTTTATGTGTGTGTGTCTGCATGCACACAGTTCCCCCTTGTGGCTGCAAATACGGGAGGTTGTGGGACAGCCACAGACTGTACCTGCTAGGCTGTACAGATCACTGTCTCAGGCCACGGACACAGTACCTGCGCCTGGCAGGGGTGACACGGACAGTATTGGGTACTAAGCCAGACTGGGTACTATCGTCAGAGGCAGAGGGATGTCGACTGGACCCATGTCCCTGCTGGGACTGGCCAGAGCCACGTGCACGTACTCATCTAGGAAGGTCTACCGACAGCCCAGCCCCAACATTGCTGGGGCTGGTACTGCTACTACGGGAGCGGCTGGGACTTGTGTGTTGTCCGCGACGACTGCCAGCTCATGATGTTGCTGGCATACGTCCACATCGACATCTCAGACATCCTGCACTGTCCTGGTGCATGGACATTACATTGCGAAGGACATCTAGTGTCTCCCCCCAACGTCTATCAATGACCACGGTGTAATTACGGATGGCACCAGCAAGGTCATGGATACTGTCATTGATAGCGGTGTTATGAGCCCTCTGCACCCTTAGTCCCTGCCTGGTGTACCATTCCATATGTGCCTGTGCCTGCATTACAGCCCAGAGCATACCTGAAGTTGTGAGACCTGTGGGGGCACGTCTGCCAGGGGCATTACGACCAGCAGTGCTCCCAAGAGAACCCCTGGACATATGCCTATGTGGTACCATTCCAGGTGTCTGGGCATGGCTGCTGTGTGGGGTTGCATGTGCCATAGATACCATACTATCCTGGTCAATGCCTACTGTATGCTGTTTCTCAGCTAAGGCCATTGGTGTTGAGGGATGTATTGGCAGTATGTATGTGCGCATAGATGGGGTGGAAAGCTGTGTACTGTCGATTGGCGAACCAACGACAGACCCTGTCAAACCTGCCTGTGCCACAACACATGTATCATCATGTCCACTATTTGTGGAAGTGACTTCAGGTTCCCTGCTGCACTCATCCAACAATACCTCAGCACCTGTGAGACGGAGACAGGAAACACACTTTACCATCTGTACAGGATGTTAGCACACATGCACACATGCACACATGCATACATGAACACATGTACCCATGAACACATGCACACATGCACACATGCACACATGAACACATGCACACCATGAACACATGGACACATACACACATGAACACATTCACACATGCACACATGCACACATGAACACATGCACACATGAACACATGCACACTGAACACATGCACACATGAACACATGAACACATGCACACAAATGCACTACTCAGTCAAGCTGACACACACACACACACACACACACACACACACACACACACACACACACACACACACACACACACACACACACCAACAGCAATATGGAACATATTCATTAGTGGTTGATGGTGGAGTACAGTATCACAAGCCAAAGAGTCCTATCACACATGTCAGCATGCAGGATATGTGTTGCTCAACAGCATGCAGTGTGAGTGTGGAGAGTCCTTGTTGATAACAGTATACATGTCATTGATGCATGTGTGTAGTTCAATGATTGGCCTCACCCTAGAAAACAATGTGTACATGGACACAGCATTCCAAGGCAAGTCTGAAACGCTATCCAATGTCCTGTTCACCATCACACACAGGTATACATACCATGGCCAGATGCACACAACTGTCAGGTGTATAGCAATGAATGCTATGTGTAGTACTGTAGTTACTGTAACTGGATGTAGTGTAGTATCATGAGCCATCATCAGGCAGCATCATATGGTCACTCAAGGCCACATATGTATGTCAAACTGGCAACTATCTTGCTGTACCTGACCTGCACCACTTTGGCTACATTAACCATTTCACAGCCAGTTGTTACATGGGTATGTAAGGTGTTCAATAGGGAGCATTGCCTAACTTGACTGTGTTGTGTGTTGAGGTGTGTCACACTGCCCCATGATAGGCCTCTACCCTTCAGGTATAGTATGTGTGCTGTGTTGATGACATTTGGGATACTGGAGTATGACCTTACAGCAGGTGTCTACATATGCCATGTGTATCATATTAACACTTACTGCATATGACAAAGTGGTGTATGTTGTGTGCATGTGTATTGACTCTGCCTATACAATGTCCACTACAGTGTACCACAATTGGTTGGGATGCTCTGTGTATTGCATGTGTTTGAGGCAGCTACTCATGTTATTGGGATGTGCATAGTCCCACAGAGAACATGCAGAGCATGCACTATGTGTAGGTGTTTAACATGTGCAAATGGCCTACAACTCCCCTATGACATGCACATGTTATATGCTATATTAAATGTAGAACACTCACCAGCATGGGTCTGTTGTCTTGCTGTCACACCAGAGGGACCTGCAAGGATATGAGACAGTTTGTCAGTGTCAACAACTATGGCATTGCTGCTGTGAGTTTGCAATTTTACAGTAGTACAAGAGGTGACAGTCACAGGCATACAGCTTATGTCCCAAATTCTCAGTATTGCATGACATCAGGCTTCACATCTTCTGAATACACAGTACACATCTGATAAATGCATGTTCTAACAATTGAGCTAACAGTAGTCTACAGATATGCCATGTTACTTGCACACTCTGTATCGACGTGCTGGGTGACTCCAGCCTCCATAATGACACAGGTCTGTTGTAGTGGTTGGCCAGGAGCCACCACGCTGAGGAGCAGCTTTTCCACTCTGGTGAGGGGGGATGTGTTGCTGCACCACCACCTGTGGCAAGCTGTTGTCTGTGGACATCAGAGGCATGCTGCCAGACATGTCTAATTAAATCACTGCAGTGATGGCGTACCTGCTCATAAGTCCAGTTATGCATGCCTACATCATTCACCCAATGGACAACATCCTGCCACAGTGCAGTGCGGCCATGCTGGTCCTGGCTGGTTCTGGAGAACAGCAGGTTGTAATGGTGTATGAGGGCGTCTGCAATAACTTCCTCCTCCTTAGAGGAGTACGCGGGTTTCCTGTTGTGAGACATGTCCATGGAAGACAATAAATTAGTAATTTTGAGCAAGTCATGTGGCACACTTAACATTCTAAAGTACAGACATCAATGAAATGCCATATATAGCAACCTATTGGCTGTCAGTAGATACATACATTGAATACCACATATGACTGCTCAGCCCACAACTGCCTGACAGTGCCTGACACATACTATATACCAAACCATGTTCTGCACAGCAACAAAGTGAAACCAGTATGCAAGACTATACAACAGTACATGGCACACTGTATGTGACACAATGCACCACCTAGACACAGGAGGTGTATATGAAGCTAATGCATACAGATATTTGTCATCCATTGAAATGAATGTAAAGTACAGTTACAGTACTACCAGTACACCACGTTACTTGTTGATAGCAAACCCCTCATTAACATATGCGTACATTCATCACTATAGGTGGCATACTGCTGTACTACACTATACAAGTTGCTAGATATGCACTTATATCCTGTGACACACATACCACCGAGGCCATTTTACAGGCATACCCACACACACATCAGACATACCTACAAGACGCAAAGGTATTGCAACCCAGATTAGTTTTACCTGTGTACCATACAGTACTGTGTGTCAGCACCTACAAAACCGCATGCCTGGGATATGTAATGTGTGAGGACTACAGTTAACAAACAAAACAGTGTTTCCAAGCAATGTGGATATAAACCATACTGTGCTGTTTAGGCCTACATCATCAGGTTGTACTACAGTTCATACAGGATTTGTATTCACTAGTGTTAACTATCAATAAGCATACATGTACTGCTGTAGCCTACAATGGCACACTCCAGTCAACAGCATGGGACTACATCACACCGTATGCCATACTGGTTTTCCTGCCTAGCAATAGCATACATATCTTTTGCTGGGATTAGAGCTACAACACTACATATCATGATATACACAGTTTCCCACTAGGCTATCACACATATACACATCTTTGACACATTCGCCTACACATTCTCTATCACACCCAATCAACCTCACATAGCACGTAATGCAACAAGTACATGTGTGTTTGTATCGGGTCCTAGGTAGCTAATAGGCTAGTATCCGTAGGGCCTATGGAAGCCTAGCCATATGGTAACCTGCCCTTCAACACCCATGTAATGTAGGTTCATGTGTCCCTATCATGCAGAGCCACAGGGGTGATTCCCGGGTTGTGCTTCCTATCTCACATCCAATCATCATGATTATTCATGGCAAATTCTAATGAGGAACTTCATTTGCTATTGTTAGGTAGATAGTTTCAGAGTATGGCATGTGTCTGAGATGATAATGTACCACTCCAGCATGTTCTGCTTTTTGATGTTACAAGGTTTAGATCAGTACAGTGTGTAGCTTGTATGGAGTTTCATCTGTTTATATGGAGCATGTCCAACACCTGTGGGTTTGGCATAGCTTTGTATGTTAGGTAGAGGTAGCCTCTGTGTAGGCGGTATGTGACACAGTGTAGCTGTGGTTTTGTAAGACAGTCTGCATAGGGCATCTGTTTGAGTCTAGTAATACTCTTTGTGAGGTATGTGTCTGGCGTCAACAGTTGCTGTGGATGTCTTCTGAGGTACATACCAACAGGGCCATTGTACTCTATGATGGGTGTTATGACTGATGAGTAGAGTGGAACACTGACCTCTTTTTCCATGGATGACACACCTTTTCTGATGACATGTGGACCGTACTCATTTTACATGACTAGTGTGGCACTGTGATTATCAAAATGGACACTACTGTCCACCTGTGTCCCATAGTCTCTTATCACACTTTTGGTGTTGAGTAGACTACCAATATGTGGTAGTTCATGGGTACAGGGTTTCTAACAAAAGGGATGGCAATACATGTACAACATTGAGCTTGAGCATACATATGAACATCCACTGGTGTACATATAGATGTACATGTAGGAACATATACAGTCCAACTTTCATGGGTGCAATATCAATTATGCAAAGGTTGTGAGGGATACAGTTATGTAATGATATTGCACAGTCTTGTGCAGAATGCATGGGAGGTATTCTCAGCCCATGCATCTTTAGCAGGACACCCTATCTGGAAGACTACAAACCTAACAAATCATACCCACGGTGTTTTAAGCAACACATGTCATATGCCAGCACTGTATGCTGTCTTGTTTGACACACACTACAACCTACATTTAAATATGCACATAACAACCTGCACCAACATATAAATGTCCACCCTTCACAAACAGTTGCAGTATGTCCCTTGCTTTATGCACATGTACAGATGCTAATATATCAGACACATATATATCTCTCCATATGTGTGTGCCATACACACACAGAGTCCACACTGTTGTAAGTCCGTACACCTCATGGATGACCTGTTGGGCCTTGCTACAACATGGACAGTTGTCACATGTGTGCATACAGTAATAGTGCAGGCAGTATATATAGCTGCAAATGCTACATTACTATACTAGCCTTGTACAGCAGTTGCCAATGCTAAGCTACACAGTATGTGACTATCATGCATGTCTTACTCTGTCACATCCAACTTTATATAGGTGTTTGCACTACTCCCCAAAACTGCCATTATACGCAGTACTGTACAGACCATAGATAACATGTTCAGATGTTTGACATATAATGCTGAGCTACACATGTCACAGTTATGTCCCACTGCACACAGCTACACACTAATTTCTCCATGGCAGTAATTATGCATGGCATCAGAGTATACATACCTACTGCTGCCACATATGCATGTTTCAGAGTATGTACAGTACTATTCATAAACATCTACTACTTGCAGGTTACTACAAATCTGTTACATACCTGTTTGTCCCTTTCAGGTCCATCTGTGTATGCTTTGACAATTTTTTTTTTTTTTATTAAGTAAAGTTTTTTACTTAAGTTTTTTTTTTTTTGGTTAGTTCTAGAGTTGCTGAAATGTGCAATGTAAAGATTGCATGTGGGGATAGCAAGTACAATCTGCTTTTATAGGTATCTGCACATGTGGATGTGATGCCCTCTGCACCAATTGGTGCCCAGCATTTGGTAAATGCATACAGCCTGCTGTGTGGTAATTGCAGTACTCACTGTCATAGCAACCCATTGCTATAAATTGCTAAAGTATGTAGGCATAGCCCTTTCAGATTTCCAGGGTGGGGCCCATGCTTGTTTGCTGTGGACACTGTTGTGTAAGTCAGAAGGTTGGTATATGTCTTATTAATGAAGCTAGAGGTGTAGACAGTGATGTACATGTTGTACTCAGACCTGACTGTTGCCACTTTCAGCACAGAGCTATCAGTGTAGAGTTTTACTCACCACTATAAATGTTTACCCAACATTTATGTGACTATGTAGTTTATTTTCTACTCATATAATTAACTGCCATACAAAAGTAGTTATTGAGAAGTATTCTTTTGGTACATGAATTGTTTGTGAACTGTTATACTGTGAATATTAATGTACTCACTTCTGCAGGGTTTGTGTTTTTTATTGTTGACATTAACACAGGGTTCTCAGTACAACTGGACAATTCCAGTACTGAGTATGCCTACCTACACCCTTGGTAGACCCTAGACACACAAGTATATTTTAATTGTGGGGGGGGGGTGCTTACATACAGAGAGCATTATGTATTATTGTGTGGATATTATCTTACTGGACTTAAAGGATTGGTATGTACCTGTTAATTTATCAAGGCAGGTGGTCTGTCTGCATAGTTCCCAACTGTGAACCTATCCAGATGGTAGCCAGAAGTTACACTGTTATTCTTTGTCTGTGCAACTTACAGGTGTTTTCAGGACTGGTACAATGGCATTGTTAAGGGCAGTTGCTACCAGTACATGGCTACATCCTTTGGTATTTCTGTGTTGTACTCCTACATAAGAGTATGCTTGTGGAGGTCCTACCAAAGCTATTTGCAGAGTGTGTTACAGCAGAATAGCTTATATGCCTGTGTGTTTGCGCCTCTGCCAGGCCTATTAAACACTCAGATACATCTTTGCATGGAGTCAGAGATAGGTAGTTAAAAGTCAGATACACCTTACACATAATAGGGACAGTAAGTGTAGACTTGAGTGAAGCAGTGCATATGGATTAGTACTCCTTTTATGAAGTACGAGCGGTGTCTACTGTTATTATTGTCAGTATTCATTGTGTAATACCCCACCTTTCTGACTGACTTCAGTACTTTTCAGAGGGATTCAGAGGGACACAGCTAAAATATGTTTCACAATCAGGGACATCCCTGAAAAGTAGTCATAGTTAGTAAGTATGGCCTCTGCCCCAATGAGATATGCCACTGTTTGTCCTGCTATGATACTGTGTGGGGGTTGTAAAGTGCCTCTGTAACATTATTTGCTGCTTGAATGGCTGCTTCTCACATCACACTCATGTAATGCAATTCCACAACTATTGCTAACAAAGATCTACAGAACAAGCTTTGTGTTATGGCCCTCCTATTTTTCCTTTACATTCATTCATTGTAATGCATGATATATTTACTTTAGCACCAAGCTATTGTATATTTCCTGTGGCTTAGTGGTACTTCATGCAGTCTAGTGTGTCCAAAGTCTGGGGTTCGAGACTGACAGAGGTGTTTTATTTTGCTGCTGAGCAGAACAAGGGCCCAGACATAGAGTGACTAAGGCACTTTTAAGCAGTTGTAAGCGGGTTTGTGTGGGTTTGCATGACGCTTAGTGATGCTAAGCTTAGCGCACACATGCACACACTCGCTTAAACCCCCTTACTACTGCTTAAAAGTGCTTACTCCCACTAACCCCCGCGCTAATTTCTTTGAAAGAAAAGAAAATGGGGAGATAGGAAAGTGGTGAAAAAGGGGGCACAAAGAGGGAAAGACAGTATGAAAACAAGACAGTAGGAAAACAAGCTAGGGATGTGCAGGACAGGTGTAGGGAAGGTCCATAGCTGCCCATTTCTTTAATAGCAACAGCTGTGCATATGCAATGAATTTTGAGGGAAATTTGAATCCTTTCACCCCTGGGAGAGGGGTGACGACAACAAAGTATGTTGTACTGCCAATTATAATTATCAGTTTACATGTCCAGCGGACATGTGTTTGAAATGGGCAGCTATGTATGAGGCGTACTTTTTTTGTGGGTACAGATTGCCCTTTTTTTTTTTTTTTTTCAGGTGAGAGTGGAAAGCGAGGTAGAGGAAGTAGGTATATTTGGGGACGTAAGTTGGGGAGGTAAACAGACAAGACAAACAAGACGCATACAGGGGCGGAGTATAACACATGGGGTGGGTGAACACAATTGACGAGGACGGATGTTTGGAAATCGCAAGCCCATGAGCCCACAGATGGTAACAGTAGGAGTGAGGTCCCCACCCATGGGCAGTCACCACTGAACCTTCACAGACCCAAGAGTCGCTGTGCTGGGGGCTGCGTAGGAGGGGCAGGCTCACCCATGAGTCGCGCCACTCTCGGCTCGAGCTGGCGTAGGGTATCAGCGACTAAACTCTGGATCTCCCTATGCACCACAACCTTCAGAGGGTGACAGGTGGCCCTTCTCCACCCACGCTTGCAGGGGGGCGAGCCTCATCCCCTGCAGCACTTCCACCCGAAGGTGGCACAGGACTAACGGAGGAGAGTAGCCCGGGCTGGGCACCGGACATGCTGGTGCCAGGTGCAATCGCCAGCTGAGGAGGGACAGGTGGGTCCGTTGGGACCGGCCTTCCCATACGTTCTGTGATTAGGTGTGTTTAATTACAACATAGACAACAGCATTCCAAATTAGTTGTAACAGCATGCAGTAATATTTCCATTAACCCAACGCACCAGGTTTAAAACAGTTGAACAGCAAGCATAACACATGCATATATTGAACAACAGTGGACATTACAACAACATGCAGGGATGATTGGTGGCAAGAGGCCACCAGGATTGTGGTATTTGAACAGGGCACATGCATCAAAGAAAAATCAGATTTTTATTGAACAATAGGACATATGTCCCAACAAATGTTATGAGATTACACATACCCATTGAAGTGTGGAATTGCATTGTTTATGCACATGGAGTACGGGGTAAAAAGAAACATCCATTAACATCTTATTAGTACTTTTACTCTACACTACATTCCTATTGACTGCAGGTGTATATCCCCTACATGTATTATTACACTAGGCAACACGCATTAGATTGTGTAATGGGTTTGGTTAGTTCATTGTATACCTTACCTATATCTGACATAGTAACTGTCCAAGCTGCAGATGTTACTGCTACATACTTGTATTTTATTTATATAATGATGTATCTACACATCTGGATGTGTTCACATGAAATTTTCACTTAATTTTCTACAGAACCCTACATTTCCTGTAGCACACTCACATTTCTGGTGAACACCTTGACAAGCTACTCGTATGCCAGATTTACCTATGCATGACAGCCATTTAACAACTGTTGAGGACTGTTATATGCTTCACAGCTACTGGCACTTCCTTCATTCACTTTATATGAGACTGCACAACTGTGGGTTGACAGCACTTAATACAACAGTACTATTTATTGAATGTAAGGGTACAACAACATTTCTAAGTAACTGACATGGACACACTCCAAGTATTAGACCTTTATTATTCACATTAAAACTCTTTTCTACAGGCTCTCTCCTTTATTTGATATTACAGTGCATACAGAAGACCTAGTCAGGACATAATATACCTTTATTGATAGGTTACAACACTCTTTTTCAGGCTCTCTCACTTATTTTATATGACAGTGCATGCAGAGATAGTATTCCAGACTTTTTTTACCTTTATTAATGGGTTACTACACTCTATTCCTGGCTCTCTGACTTATGTTATATAACAGTATATGCAGAGAATTTATTCAGGGAATTAATGTTATATGCTTCACAGCTACTGGCACTTCATTCATCCACTTCATATGGGACTGCACAACTGTGGGTTGACAGCACCTAATACAACAGTACTATTTATTTAATGCAAGGGTACAACAACAAAATTTCAGTGTAAGTGACACAGACACACTCCAAGTATTATACCTTTATTAATTACATTAAACACTCTTTTCTACAGGCTCTCTCCTTTATTTGATATTACAGTGCATACAGAAGACCTATTCAGGACATATTATACCTTTATTGATAGGTTACAACACTCTTTTTCAGGCTTGCTCACTAATATTATATGACAGTACATACAGAGATAGTATTCCAGACTTATTTTACCTTTATTGCTGGGTTAGTACACTCTATTTCTGGCTCTCTGACTTATGTTATATAACAATAAATGCAGAGAATTTATTCAGGGCATTTTATAACTGTATTATTGGGATACAACACTTTTGTCATGCTCTCTCACATATATTATATAACAATACATGCAGAATAATTACTAACCTGCCTGGTGGCGCAGTCTTAGCAGCCTATCTGCATAGGCTTGCTGATTCGTAGCACGGATACCTGCAGCTGTGAAGTAAATGAAAGGATATTGAGACATACCTATCCATTATTTACTATATTAGCATGTCTTGCATACTGCATTCCATGGCCACCTACTTAGTAGTGGGGCATCTTGCATATGACGGGCCTCCTGGATCCATTGGTTCAGAAGGTCCTGCTTCCGTCTCTTCAGGTCTGCATAGTGGTGACGGACCAGCTCACCAGTCTGAGGGATGCCTGTGGTACAGGTGAGTTCATGAGCCAACCGGTTCCAAGCCTCTGCCTTATACTCCGTCTTTTGGAACTGGCCCTGCAGGAGTCGAGACTCATGACGATGGACTAGGAGGCAAACCATGTATTTTGACTCCTCGATACCCCAGCGTTGCACTCTAAAGTGAGTACCCTCTCCAGCACCAGACATTCTTACTGCAGATGGGAGCTACAATCAATTATGGCGATTATTCCCGCCTATGGAGCTTAAATATGCCAACATTCCCACACTTTTTTGGGATTGGCCATTTTTAAACATTCTCAGCTGACTGCAGACCTGCTTAGCAGTGGTTAATCTACCATTTATATGTATATATATGTTAACAGTGGATGTTTATCCTAAGCTGTTGTGGCTTAGTGGTTCAGTACTTTGATTATAGTGCGCAGTGTCCTGGGTTCGAACCTTGTCATGGCTTTTTTATTTTACTACTGTCCAGACAGTATAGGGGGTGTGGCTGTGTTTAAACAACTTTGCTCTATGTTGCTCCACGTTGCCCGACGGTGCGCTGGTTGGTGTGGCACGCACCTCAGTGCAAACCAATTGCACTGGGTAAAGTGCTATTTAGCTATGGGCAACTATATTGTGCTGGGCAAAGTGCTACTTAACTACGGGTGACTACATTGCACTGGGCAAAGTGCTGCTTAACTACAGGCAACTATATTGCACTGGGCAAAGTGCTGCATAACTGTGGGCAATTATATTGTGCTGGGTAAAGCGTTGCTTAACTGCGGACAATTATATGTCAGGTTACTTTATAAATATACATTTTGTTCACTGATACATAGGCCATTTCAATGCTTTTTAGTAAATGTTTAATCATATATGTCAGGAATTATTTCATATACTCATTCTGAATATAAAATAGGAAGGGGAGTGATGGGACTTGAACTGTGAATGCCTTTTCTTTGTGCAAACGCACTACCACTACGCTATTACTATTTGGCATAATTTGCATACACATTACTTATTATGCTCTTCCATGTCGAGATTGCTAACTGCAGCTAAGCAATGGGCACACCCGCGCACACACGCGCAAATACGGGCAGCTATATTGGGAATTAGAAAACAAAACCTTAATGTTTTACTTTTTATAACTGTGCTGGGAGTTTACAATATCAGAGAGTGTGGTGTTGGGTACATGGACATTTGAGCGGACTCGCTCTTGTGTGTTGACATTTTGCATTTCACACACTTGCAGGGACGTGGACCTTTAGACTGCTCGGCAGTCGGACATGCCCCCTGCTTGCCTGCACGGTCCATGTTAGACTTGGGGTAGAGTCAGCGTGCCCGCATGAATATTCATGGCACACTGACATACCGTTCAACTGCAGCCTCCGAGTAAGACTTATTTAGTCTTACACGGAGGATTCGTGAATCCGGGGGAAGGAGTTTCTTTATTTTTGGATAACGTCATCACCTACAGCACATAGGTCATGAATGACTACTCATTTTGCTGTTATCAGTGATTCTTTAAGAATGTACTATGCCAAGTACTTTCTTAATACTGAAAGATGTGTTATTCCATTACAATGATCATAATGTTTACATTTTTTGAGCTTTGCTCTAGATGTTCGTTAATATGTGTCCATATGCATTACTTCTTGAGTGATGCAGGGAATAGTAATGTTAATGCAGATCACCATACATTTGATATGACTGAATATATTGATCAGACTGAATATACTTCAAATGTGGGGTTCTAAGCACTACACTGTGGCATAGCTGTTGGTTTAACACTTTTGGCTTGTCTCATTAATTGCAATCCTGACTGATTTGGGTTTGAACCCCGATGTTTCCTTTTATTTGCTGTCATGTACCTTCCTTTTTAAAAAAATGTCAGATATGGTGTTACTTGTAAATTATGTGGGAATTCTCTGTTTTGTATTGCAAGAATATTTCTTGCCACTGATAAATATGCATTCCTTTATCTGCAGTAATTTTAGATACTTCAAAGCAACTTAAGTATTACTGCATATTTTTTGTACTTCTATTGCAGCTTGCATAGAAAACAAACAATAAATGTATGCTCAGCATTGTATATTGCATGATTATTAGTGACTCTCCAAAATATTTTGCCAAGCAGAAATTTGGGGAACATTGCAGTGGATTGGGGATTCCATTTGAGTGTGCATTGTACCATTTGCTTCAATGTGCCTTGCCAGGGCTTGTAGTCCATTTTGTGTTAGAGACATGTGCAAGTGCAATTTACATCCTTAGCTAAGGTTGACCTGCTTTACTCTGTGCCACTTTTCTCATGCTAGCATTTCTTTGCTAATGTAGGCATATTTGTCCATATCCC
Organism: Protopterus annectens; assembly: GCF_019279795.1. Classification (NCBI taxonomy): domain Eukaryota; kingdom Metazoa; phylum Chordata; order Ceratodontiformes; family Protopteridae; genus Protopterus; species Protopterus annectens. The sequence goes on from NC_056732.1 coordinate 957,820,574, forward strand.
CTCCCCGTTATTTCTTTGGCCAATGTGTTTCACAAAAACATGGCAAATGTATGTGTGTATGTTCACCTTCCTGTAGCAAATCATCATTGTAATGTGGGTGTACTTGCACAATATGAGATTGTGTCACTGTGTTGGGTATCATACACACGTAAGGAGTATACAGACAAGGTGATGACAATCGAGTAGATTCCGTCAATATTTATGTTTTGCTTATGTGTTGTGCATTATCCAGACATCTGTATTCTTCCTGCCTCTGCACAGGATTTTGCATTAATTAGCTTTGATTATTTATATGCTGTTTCATACTGTACATGTATCACCACATTCTTCATATATTTCATGTCATTGATGTGGGAATGTGTAATGAGCCTTCTTCATGTTTGGCTTACCTTCATGTACCATTGATCATGTGAATCAACACAGAAGCCATCCCCACCATGCCATACTGAAGACATCTGGGACCTGATATAGGATGTAGTGACTTATGTGTTCCAGATACATATGAGGATCTGATGGGGAAACTTTTTTCAGGATATGACACAGGCCATATCCAACTCCTTCCTGGAGATTGCTAGGAAGATATTTTGTGATGTTTGAAGCCATTGGGGTGTTCCCTTAGTGATGTAAGTACAGTATGCATGATTGACTTATGTAATGCTGCCACTATTGTGCTTTCGATATTCCATTTTATATGTTAGTGTTACATGGCAATATTATATTGTGTACATGCACACATCCCATATTGCTGTCATGCTTTTCAGACAAAGGTCAAGATGAACACTGCACATATCAGGTCATATGTGGCTTTATCTTACTGCTGTAGTATGACACATTAGCAAATGACACATGCATTACCATTATTTAGATGATCAACATAGGCTGTCATTACTGCAGACATTGCTCCTGCTACTTTATAAATCTGTATGTGCGCATGCACACAGCATGTACTGGAGCATAATATAATTATGTCAAATACACTCTGGCCCTGTATGTGACCAATATGACTGTCGCACTTAGCATAATGCCAGTGGGAGACAATTGTTCTGCTTGTGTTGGCCATGTATATACTTAGAAGAGATAACAGCGACTCACATACTACACTATTCTCACTCCTCTTACAAAACACAGTGATGTCAGTCAAGTAATGCTTATATACAGATGTTATCCATGTATATATGTTGCACAGTTTGTTTGTTGATATTTTACTACTGTATGTCTGTTTACATGATGTGTCCTTGATTAAGTACCTTATGTAACATTGTTGGGTCATGGTGTTCCAATGACACAATGACCATGTGTGTGCAGTGTACTGGCAATTATTGTGCCATGTCATACATTGTTTAAAACTACTGCTGTACTTTCATAGTACTCTAAAACATCTTCACATGTATCCTTCATATTGACATTCAATCGTCCTTTATTGAGCATACGTAGTTGATGTAAATACATAGCATCATTCATGACTCCCATTTTTGTCTGAATCTTGATTGTGGCACTAACCAGTCTTTTTGAGCATAGCTTATAAGACATGTATAAACGGGCTAGCTTGTTGCATATCCACGTGTATGCATTCGTAGTACATACTCACTGATTTACATAGATGCATATCTAGGTATGTGCATTTATTCCATTTTGTTGTGCTGTACTTGTGTACACAAGACTGTCCTTTGATCAGTCATACACAGTTACATGTAGGTGAATGTGCTGCCTGTTGTGTTATGTTTGTATGACAGTATATATGGGTATGTGACATTCAGACCTACTTTTGTTGTGTAAGTATGCCATTTGCTGTTTAACTGTTGCACATTACTGTGTTGTTTGCGTCATTTGTACACATAATTATTTACAGCCATTCTCAAAACTATATGCACATATGTCAGTCATTGACCATTTGCTTCAAAGTACCTTGCAAGGAATTGTAGTCCATTTTGTGTTGTGGACACATGCATGTACAATATATCTCCTTAGCTATGTTTGTCCTGCTTTATTTTCTGCCTTCTTTCTCTTGATAGCTTTTTCTCATATTATTATACATGGCATTTATATTTGTGTATGTTCAACTTTCCGTAGTGTATAGCCATTCTTATATAGGTGTACTTGTACAATAATGACTTATTGACACCATGTTGGGTATCATACACATGAAGGCACATGCAGAAAAGATCGTGGCAAATGAGTAGACTCCATCAATATATATGTTTTACTTGTGTGCTGTGCATTACCCAGACAATAGTATGCATCTTGCCTATGCACAGGCTTGCATTTCTTAACTGTTATTACTCATATATGTATCATCATTTAATTCCATTTCATGTTATCGGTGGGGGTATGTGTGCTGAGCATTTTTGCTGTTTAGCTTGTGCAATCACACATCTACATTGTATACTTGAACACCAGCTATGTTGCTTCTGGCATGGAATGAGTGCTTTGATGTATGGATCCCATGTCTTCTGTGTTGATGGTGAGTATACTTATTGGTTTATTACACAGACACATTATTCTTTTGCTGATGTACCTCTGTTTTGAACTGTGAAAAGTTATTTGTGTATTGCCTGTAGGGTTGGAGGTTCTAATCTGCCCTCCACTTGTCTGCTCCTTCTTTTCTTTGACTGGATTTCATCATAATTACTGTTGCTTGGCTTAAACTTGCACTGCCAACAGCCTAGTGGATCACAATGGTTGATGTCCGTTGTGTACTGCAATGGCAGCACTTCCCATTTAGTGTTTTCTTACTCACACCTACTATCAGTCATACTCCTTTTGGTATGACTGCCATGCAGTTTTCAATGTCTCAGCACTGCTTTGTGCATATGTACATATGTATCTATCAATACATGTGTGTGTGTGTGTGTGTGTGCGTGTGTGTGTGTGTGTGTGTGTGTGTGTGTGTGTGTGTATTTGAGGTGCACCATTGCTAGTACGCATCCCTGCCCTGTTTGCCATTTTTCCTTCACTAATGTTGTATGGTATGGTTTTGTGATATTTATGTCTGTACCTGCAATTTTCCCACCTCCACTTTCCATGTCTTTTCCACTCGTTCTAGTCTCCAAAATAAATAAATACATAAATAAACAACAGGGCTTAAAAAATGCCCATGCTCCTCTGACTCTTCCACTGACTTTCCTATTCCATCATCCATCTTGTGAACCCCGCTTCTTCACCCTCACCCAAAATCTGCTTTTCTGTCACCCTATTCCTTTAGGTGTGCATTACCTATGTTACTTATACATGTCCTGCTTCACTGCTAGCCATGGCAATGGCCATGATTGCACGTCACCTTAATTGATTAATTTTTTTATTGGAAAATTTGTGGATACAACTGATTCCACATATCATGATGGCTGTGTTCATTTATAACTGTTTACATTTTATGATGATATCAGGAATTGTTTGTCACCTTTGATGATGAATAAAATAAATAATAAAGATAATTTATGTAAGAGATGTAATGTAGAAATTAATGCTGACTGGGCTCATATGTTTTATGACTGTATAAAATTGAAAGAATACTGGAAGTCAATTAATGAATTTTTGCAGGCTCTTTTTACAGATAATTTCATTATTTCTAAATCTCTTATATTGTTCAACACACCTGTACCTCAAAGTGTTAAAAAGGTTAAGCTTTCCTTGTTATGGTCTATTCTAGCAGTGGCTAGAAAAATAATAACTAGAAATTGGATTTCAGATACACCTCCTTCATTCAATGAATTTAAAAATGTTATGAATATAGTGTGCCATATGGAAATAAACACAATTAGGACAAGAACAAATAGAAAAACATCTTATTATATTGTATGGGATAATTTACAAAATTTGTTAAAAAAATTTTAATTTCAATAGCATGGTATTTTAGTTTAATTAATTGATCTGATTGTAGTGGATGTCTTTGTAAATACTTTAGTTGTTTTGTTGAATATTATAATAATACCTATTTTTAATTACTTGTATAAAATTGTTATGATATTTCTCTTATATGTTAAAACAATAAACCTGTTTTGAAAAAAAAAAGGAATTGTTTGTCAATATTTGTCACTTTTAAAGACTATTGTTGATGCACATTTGTCTTCAGCTAATTATATTATTGACACATTCCGTTGTGCTTATATACCTTCCATAGATGTTCATTGGCAATCACCCCATCAGTTTCTGGATGAGTTTTCCCTGAATACGATTTTACCATGAGTGATTGTGGTTGTGCTGATGTCACAGGTTATTTATTATGTCTGCATTGTGATGCTATATTTTACATACACCAGGGCAAATTTGCTTATAGGATGACTTGTCACAAGTCTTTCACAGAGCTTGACACAATCTTCTGAACTTTGTGATTTTTATGGAATCCTGACCAGAGTGCTGTGTGATACTAAGTGTTGGTCTATCAAGTATATGATGTTTGCAAAGTTAAATGCATTAGTGCAATTAATGTTATGTTGGTTGAATGGTGCCTTATAATTTATAGTATACCATTTTTTCATTTCTTTCTTTTTCTTTTTTTTTTTTTTGTTAGTTGTAGTTTGAGCATTGTGTATGTTTTATTTGTTCATTTGTTAAATAATATTGTACTGAAACCCTTGGCATGAAGTCATCCAGAATGGACATATTGATGATTTCAATAAACCTGTAAGCAGACTGAAACAATACAGTTTTCAATTGGACATATCTACATACTTAGTTATTTAAACTATGCAAAAGGTTGTTCTTGTTTGAAAACAGGTCCATCTGAAGTGCTGAAGATGCAGCTACTGAGAAGAGTATCTGTATAAAACATCTTACAATGTGGTTCAGTGTTTCTACTACACGCACTAGAGTCCAGACTGCCTGACAAACACAGTCCTACAGTTTTAAACTCAAATATTTTATAGCTTGCACAGACTATTGCTCTTGCTCAAACTAGAATGCTTTCAAACAAGGTACAGCATGCAAGTGGGGGGGAGTAAAGGCACTCACCTTGGCTGAACACATATTTGCATTTCAGTGGGGTAAATTAGACACTGGTGGGGAAGTGTAAATTTAGATTAGTTCTTTTAGAGAACAATCTGAAGAGGACTTTAGGGTTAGGGAGCATCATGGAATTTAGGTTTACTGAGCAGAAGGAGGATTTTAGTGTTAGGGAGTGATCTTGAATTTTAAGTTAAGAGAGTGTGAGTTTTAGGATTAATAAGTTATCAGGGAAATTAGATTTAAGAAGTGAGATGGAGTTTTTGGTTCAGGGAGTGATTAGGAAAGTTAGGATTGAAGGGAAGTGGAGGTTTAGGTTTAGTAAAAGGGGACTTTAGGTTGCTGAATTTTAGGTTTAGGGAGCAACTGGATAATTTAGGTTTAGGCAATTGGAATGGAATTTTAGGATTAAGAAGAACATGGTGAATTTAGGTTTGAGGAGATGGAAGACATTTTAGGGTTATTGTTAGGAAGCAAGGAGTCATGTTAGTGTGATGGACTATATTATAGTTTTAGGATTGTTGTAAGGAATCTGGGAGGGTATGCAGTTTACTAAGATGGGGTTGTGGGAAGGCTGTGTGCTACACTATGATCAGGCTAGTGCTAGGTATTGTTCTTCCCATGTAGGGCAAGTGACAGTGCAGAAGTGCTTTGTGAGCCAATAGCATGTCAGCACATGTAGTAGTCCATTGTTGAATGCTCTGATTTCAAATAAATCTGCAATGGATAAATGGTTTTCTAATATAACTTACTAAATCGTGACCTGCTATAAAACACATAAATGGTAATAAGTCCAGAAACCAAAGAAATAATGCACAATGGAAGTGAAGCCATGACTTAATATGTGTCTATCCTTCAGCTGTGTCAAAGACACTTAGAACAGATAAAAAAAATATCACAGAAAACAATGAAATGGAGAAAAGTTACCAAAGCAATGATTTGCACATTGAATAAATACGATAAAATTAAATTTCTGGTAAAGTTTTTGCTCCCTAAACCACTCACTAAATGTATATACTGCAAAAATGGGTTTACCAACAAACAGGATGAAAGGTACTTAAAATGCAGAGCACCACTTTGAAGCACACTCTGAAAGAAAAAAAATAGTATAAATTCTAATAAAGTTCAATATGAAACAAAGCATTAACAAGTTAAAAATGTAACAATTACTGAAGCAAACATCTACCATCTACCCAGTACCCATTCATACAGGAATCACCCCATAAAATAGAGATTATCTGTATCACTTCATATGCAATTAGAAACATAACTGTAGCAACTATTTACATGTTAGTTTACCTAGAACATCAACATCTGCTAACTTCTAAATACTGTCATACATTGCACACTTCAGTAACTAATAGGTGATACCTCCCTCATCTAAAAAACATGTTTGATGTACTGCCATCGATGTTAATGTGGGAATACCATTATTCTAAGTATGGCTTTGCTGCTTCTTTTTCCAGTACAAAAACATTTGCAGCTGCTAACAGATAATATCTAAGATCTTTGACTTTTTCTCAGACAACAATCACTTATTGGAGGCCTGTATTCATCCTAAGTCCACCATACTAACCACTTCAATGAGAAATGCAAAAGCTGTTGAACAGGTCTTTTCATCCCTAAAATAAGACATGTGGAATCCATGTCTTTGGCATACAGGAAGTCAGTGAACTAGTTGCATTCAGATGGGAATAGGTCCACTATTCTTTGGTCAAACTGAGTTCAAAGTCAGTTTTGTATATTTAATAAATCAGAATGACATAAAACTATGCAATAGCTGATACAATCATAGATAATGCACACTTTATTTAAACCAAATGTAGCAGCTCTTTGGTTCTGTACAATTCCTTTGTATTGATGGTCATGACTTATATAATGTGTATTATTTTTCTGTACTTGTGTGTTTATTTGATTTAGCTTATTCCACTTACTTTGATTTTCTGGTTACATATCAGGAACATTTAATCACCGAGTATTATGTGGGTGCTTTTTTTCTCTGTGCTTCCACGGTGGTGCAGTGGTAGCATTGTTGCCTCACAGCAAGAGGTTCTCCTGTTCGATTCTTGGCTTGGGTTGGGAGTGCTTTCTGTGTGGAGTCTGCATGTCCTCCCTGTGGTCAAGTGGGCATTAGAAAGACATGTGTTGAATGGGTGTGCCTTTGCTGAAGGTTGGGTGTCAGGCTGGCAACTGGACACCATAAAAACCAACTGCCAATTGTTAGCGGACTGAAGTTCTGCTGTGGCGACCCCTAACCAGGAAAAGCTGAAAGACCAACAACAGGTATTTATCAGTGTATACTTTTTCTTGTATGACCCAAGGGAATGAAAATAATTTGAGCTGAAACAGAAAAGATGCCTTAAAAATGCACTGCAAACAAAAGATAATACTGGACATTTGGCATTGTTACATCATTATTTTAGAAATAGGACTGATACTTTTGCATTGAAATAAATCATTTATAATGGATTAAATACAAAGCACATCAGAAACAGATGCTAAGTTAAAGAAAGATAATGCTTTTCTGGATATGGCTTTCAGAGTCATTCAGATTTTCAGTCTTTTGAACTTATAGGACAACAAAAATATTTGTATTTAATACTAGAAGGGAAACAAAGGAAGGTGCAGAACCAGACTTTCAGAAATAGTGATCAGAGTAGAGTGACTGGAAGAAGCACTGGCTTAAATATTCAAAGGTTATTTAGTATTGCCAAAAGAAAAATAATCCAGATGATGAAAACAGAATTTAAGGATTGTAGTTGCTGATCTGAGTTTGAGTGCTTATTTATTTAGATTTTTTTTTATGTTCTTTATAGATTAGACACATAGATTAGTACTAGGCTAACTGCCCTTGCAGTCATTTTAAGACTATCCAATTATCCCATGTGAGAATCAAACCCTGCACCTTATGATTTCAAGGTAAACATTTTAGCCATTATGACAAACTCCCTCCCTTACTTCTGCTTCTTGTGGACAGTCAGCTCATTAGTGAATCAAGAGTTTTTTTTATGGGGTGGAGCCTAGATGGCCAACTGAGAGCAGTGAATTTTGAGAGCTCCATAAACTAGTATAATAATATATGAATATTTTATTATTTTCATTTTCAAACATCAGAAATCTATAGATAAACTACAAAACTACAGAAATATCAATTTTGGTAGAGATATACAAACATTTTCCTATCAAGTAACTTGGAGATATATTGAGTCACTGAATATGAAAAACTCAAGGAATTCTCATCCAGATGCTGCTTTGAAAAAAGAACTGCAATTGGTGACAACTACCTTACAGGAACTATCTTTGAAGATGGATAGCTTTACAAATGACTTAGAAAACCTCAAATTAAATTCTCAAAAACAGACGTATACTCTTAAGGAACTATTACAGCAACACCATACAAAAATAACAAGTATAGAGACTTCTCTAAATGACATTGAAGGGGGACTCAAAGATGAAGAATTCCAAAAAGAATTTCTGCTTAAACAGAAAACATGGCTGCTTAACAAAATAGATGACTTAGAAAACAGGGAAAGGAGAAACAACATAAGGATCTTTGGTCTGCCTGAAAACACTGAAGGTGAAGACATTTTTTCATTCTTAACAACCTGGATTCCTGAATTTTAAACTTGAAAGAGGGACTTTCATTTGGAATTGAAAGGGCACACAGAGCACTGAGGAAACTTGCTTCTAAATCAACAAATTCTCCACCTAGATCCATAGTTATGAAATTTCTTTCTTTTCTGGACAAGGAACTAATATTAAAATCTGCTTGGAGAAAATCACCTGATAAGGTTTGGCAATGATTATTTTTCCAGAATACTAAAACAAAGGAACAAAGTCTGGCCATTAATACAACTGTTGAAACAAAACAACATTAAAGCACAGCTGGCCTTTCCAGCGATGATAAAAATACCTTTTGCCAATGAGATGAGAACCTTTAATGACTTAGAAGAAGCTACTATATTCATCAAAAACAACAACATGTCTATCCCAAAAGAAATGGAATGGACGGCCTCTACTCTTAAAAGAATAAAAGAAACAAATCCTTGAACTGATGCTAGAAAGAAGAAACAAAAAACTGATTCCAAGATAGCTGTCTCAAAAAATAATGCTTACAACTACATCTGTCAAAGTATCAACTGATATGGTACATCACTTGTTACCTGTTTTTATTTTTTAAAAAAGGAGGGTTTCTTAAATGACTGAGAAACAGTAATGATTTATTCAGCATGTTACAAAAGCAGAAATAATCCAATAATATGATGAAAAGTGTCACTGCTCACAAAGAACACAAGCTGATATAACTATTTATTTAAAAAAAAAATGAATGCTTTCATCTACCACATGTACACTTCATCAAAACCACAGAAGGTTCTGATGAAGTCTACATGTGGTAGATGAAATTGCTTAACGTATGTTGTTCGTTTTTTATTTTTTTTTAAAATAAATAGTTATTATATCAGTTCATGTTCTTTGTGAGCCATGACACTTTTAAGTGTATTATTGGATTATGTCTGCTTTTGTTGTGTTGGGGATATGCTGTACTTAATGTATTTTTATTCAGAATGTTCAAAGAGTCCAATAATTCTTCACAAACAAAGGTAGGTCAAGATGGGTTACTATTTACATTATATATAAGCCAAACAAAGCAACATATAATACAAACATAGAAGTTTCTATTCTTCTACATAAACTGAATGAATACTTATCTTGTTCATTTTTCATTGATTTTACTTATAATAATTTAAGTAAATAAAAACTAATTCAACAAGGTGCCATTCATCAGTGTTCAAACTCAAATATAACAAATTAGCATCATATATAATAGCAGTAACAGTAGAGTGCTTTGAAAAAAATGCTGTCATGGAGACTAATGCCCTCTTCAGTTAAAGTATGATTTAGAAATGTCATGTATATCCTGGTTAAATAAAAGAAACAAGCTCTTAGTATAAATGTCATCATTATTCTGTCTAAATATAGTTAATATCAGTGATGGCAGGTATCACAGCTGCGAGTGCTGTTTGATCAGTCCTGATATGGTGTGCATGAATGCAGCTTTGACTGGCAGCTAGTACAAATGTCATTATTATTTTGTCTAAACATAGTTAATATCAATTATGGCAGGTATCATAGCCTCAAGTGCTGTTTGATCAATCCTGATATGGTGTATGTGGATGCAGCTGTGACTGGCAGCTAGTACAAATGTCATTATTATTCTGTCTAAACATAGTTAATATCAGTTATGGCAGGTATCATAGCTTTGAGTGCTGTTTAATTAAGCCTGACATGGTGTGTGTTGATGCAGCTTTGTCTGGCAGCTGTTGTATGTTGCCATTTTCATCTCTGGGAAGCTGTGGGTTGTGGCTTGTGATCAAGGTTTACTGACACTTGTGTCTTAGGAAGAGACATTTGGTATTTTAGCCTAGATCCAGGGGAAGGGGGTGGATAAAATTGTGATTTGGGATATTTTAGAAGAGAATAGTTTATAAATCTGCTGAGTGAGAGTTGGGAAGGCAGGAAGAATATGGTATCTCTTGTTGTGGCGGCTTGCTAGGAGTTTTTTTGTTTGTTTTTTTTTTTTGTTTGTTTTGTTCTGTTTGCTCTCCATTCTTTTCCTGGCTTCTGTGTTGCTGAAAAGGAGGGAATTTAGTCTTGAAGTTGCAGTGAAGTGAAGCTTTGCTTCAGGTGCATTGTGAGCCTCTGGTATGCAGTACACAGACACACTATCAGAAACAGACATTCCCGGGTTGCTATGGTAATGGAGACAGCGTGACAATAATGCTTAAAGGCTAATTAAGCTCATTAAGTTGATTCTTGATAAAAAAAATTAAAAATAATAAGCGCAATTTTATATTTAAAATGTATTTTGGTCCAAACACATTAAGGACTTACATAAGAGTAGAAGTCTAAGTTATTGTGAAAGACTAAGAGCACTTCATCTTGTGCAGTACCCTTTGCAATAGTCTGGGAGGTGAGCTTGCTCGAACGTGTTGGTCATATGGAGATAGCTGATTCTAGGGGGCGTTTGGGGTTGCTGGGAAGTGCTAGAGAGTCATCAAATTTCCTTCATGGAAATATCTGTGGGAATGGAAGGTGTGTTGAGTGGTTCACTGGCAGAGTGGCCACTGCATGGAACAGGCTGGTAAAATAGAACAGGACAAATATTGGTTTGGACATTTTAAGAACAGCCTGGAAATACACCACATAAACTAGTGAATGCTATTCTGGCAAAACTGGATGGGCATTCTTGCCCATGCTTGAAGTACTGATATGTGCATATGTAAGGATGGAAATATACTTATAACAAATAAGAAACTAAAAGGGTCTCATAATTTAAAGTCTATGGACTGTATAAACATGCTTGTAAGGAGCTAATAATAAGAATAAGCATTACAGCTTGTGGTCTCTCAAATAACTTAGCAACAGCCAAAAGGTAAAAAAACACACAATAGTTATGTAATGTATGATTTTAGTAAATCTAGACATAAAATATATAATTGTCATATAAGATGGAGCAGTCTGCTGAATTTAGATATTAAAGACAGGGTTTAATAACATGGGCTTGTGTATAATAACACTGCTAACTTAATTTGTCATAAATGACATACACTACATTGAACATCAAGGGGAAGCATGATGATTTTCTTATATAAGTAAATATGCACAACAAGTCATGTAATTGCTTTAACTTGAATTGTAGTTTTTGTAACCCATCTTGACCATATATAATGCTTAAGCTGTTACCAAAGTAACTAATGTTTATACATGACATCAAACTGACAAAGTTGTTCAAGAGAAACAATAGAAGCCTGAACTTGAAATGTCACAGAATGTAACAATCACGTTCTGAACAAATAGTATTAAATTGACAATAGACAGTTTAATAACATGGGCTTCTGTATAATAACACTACTGTTTTAACTTTTCATAAATGACATACACTATATTGAGCATCAAGGGGGACCATGATGATTTTCTTATATAAGTAAATATGCATACCAAGTCATGTAATTACTTTAACTTGAACTGTAGTTTTTGTAATCCATCTTGACCATATATAATACTTAAGTGGTTTCCAAGATAATTAATGCTTTATACATGACATCAAACTGACAAAGTTGTTCAAGAGAAACAATAGAAGCCTGAACTTGAAATGCCACAGAATGTAACAATCATATTCTGAACAAATAGTATTAAACTGACAATAGACACTCAGGTTAATAACATGAGCTTGTCTTAATAACACTACCGTTTTAACTTGTCATAAATGACATACACTATATTGCACATCAAGGGGAAGCATGATGATTTTCTCATATAAGCAAATGTGCATAACAAGTCATATAATTGCTTTAAATTGAATTGTGGTTTTGTAACCCATCTTGACCATACATAATACATAAGCTGCTACCAAGGTAACTAATGTTTTATACATGACACCAAACTGACAAAGTTGTTCAAGGGAACCAATGGAAGCCTGAACTAGGAATGTCACAGAATGTAACAATCATATTCTGAACAAATAGTATTAAATTGACAATAATCACTCAGTTTAACCTTTGCTGATTATATAAAATAGAATGTTGCCATTTAAATCTGAAAACTTTCAGTATATGCCATAAAATGGCAATTTATAAATATGGAAAGGGAATTTGTAATCATTAATCGCAATAAGTGTTTTTTTTTTTTGTTTTTAACCTATAATTTCACTCATTTTATAAGAAATGACAGATATGAAAATCCTTATGTGTAGGAAATGGGGGGAAGAGAGATGCACTGATAATTAAAATGTACTAACTTTCATCAATGTTCACATAAAAGAAACTTGATGCTTTAAGTAAGTTAGCAACAACCAAAGTTATTAGTTAAATACCGGCAAACAATGACATATAACTTCTGATATATCCAGCAAAATACATTGTATTATAAACATTAGGTACAAATATTATTACCATCTATTTATATTAAGTAATAAGTTTTGAAAGACTTCACGAATAAGGGTGAATCTGTTAAATAACTGTGTGCTATAATTGTTTACTGAGGTTTTATATATGATACATCCTACTTTACTATGATTGAATTGCTTGTCATCTATCTTTCATATAAATATTAATTGCTTATACAATAAGTAGACATTTATATTGTATGATAATTCTGTCTAATCTACAATAGTACTATATCTGTTTAAAATAATATAAATACTGGTTATTCCTATTACAAATATTCTCCATATGATAATTCAATTTATGGAACTCAGATGTTCTAGATTGTTAAGGTATAAGTGATAATCTGATAGACTTAGGTTTATCCATCAGATTAGGAATGATTTTCATTCCATGGCTAGTGAGGATCTTAGTTTTGTTAACATTTATTAGTTTAAATTTATTTCACAAAAACATTTTTAGTATGCCTGACCAAAGCATTACTTTATTGGTAAACACTTAAAGCATACAACTGATAATTTCCTTTAAAAGCTCAAACATATGCTTTACAGTTATTAGATGAAATATTTAATATTCACAATAAAACAAAAAATACATAGTCTAAATAACCTAAGATGGATTTAACTTTATCTTTAAATAACAATGGTTTAAACAATCCTAGCAAGAGATCAAATCTACTGAACTTTTTAAAACTGAACAAAGCACAAATTGTCTTCCTTCAAGAAACTCATTTCAAAACAAATAGTTACAAATGGAATCCTAAAAAATATATGATATTGGTGCAATCCACTTATAAGACAAAGACAAAAGGGGTAAAAATTTTATGGAAAACAAATGTGATTTACTCAGAAATCATTTATAAGTATGATGATAAAGAAGGCCTTATGGCATTAGTAATAGTTAAGTATAATAACAGAATATGGACCCAAGCCAATCTATACTGGTTTCCAGGTATTAGAACAGGAACTGTTAAAAAACAATTGGATTTCATTTCCAATAATTATAAAGGCAACTTAATATTAGGAGGAGATTTTAACTGTATATGTGATATTTCTGAAACTGCAAATAAAAGACTGCTGTGTACATCTGCTGTATAAAAAGCTTTAAACAAGTGCGTAGAATCACTTTATCTTGTAGGTTTGTCTTTTGTCTTTTCCTGGTTAGAGGTCACCACAGCAGAACTCCAGTCCACTAATGATTGGCAGTAGATTTTCACGAACACCGAGGTGCCAGCTCGACGTCCAACCTTCAACGAAGGCATGCCCATTTATGCATGTCTTTCGAATGCCACCCAACCATGAGGAGGACATGCAGACTCCACACAGAAGGCACTCCCTGCACTCCAGCCGAGAATTGAATGGGAGAACCTCTTACTGTGAGGCAACAACGCTATCGCTGCACCACCATGGCTGTAGCACCACCGCGGCTGTTTCATCTTGTAGATACTTTCAAGTTTAAAGTAGATAAATCTTTGTTGTTTTCCCATCAAGATCACAGATTTGGTACCCAAACTAGAAGAGATAAAATATTTGCTGCCCATGACTTAAACTCTAAAATCATTAATTTCTCAATCACTTCCTGCCCCATTTCAGACCACAATTCACTGATACTAAAACTTCAAAATGGGTACAAACCATTAATCTTTAACTCCAGACTTCCAGCATATATAACTAAAATTAAAGAGTTCAAACCCTGGTTATTATCTGAATTACACTTCTTCTTAGATATTAATTACACCACAGAGATAAATAAAATAATAATATGAGACTCATTAAAAGCTTACATATATGGTAAAACCCTAACTTGATATAAAAAAAAATCAGAAAATGGGATTCTGAATTATTTAGATCTACAGTGCAAACTTTTGTCAGTAAAAGCTGAAAAAATCAAAATCATTTGGAGATGAAAAAGAAAGTAGAAGTATTAAACAATAAATACAGTGAAATTCTAGCACATAAAACTGGTTTAGCTTTAAAAAAACTAAAAATTAATACCGTGGCCACTACTCCCTCATATCTACATAATTTATCCACAAGAATCAAAATACAATCAAAAGCTAATAACATTAAAAGTATCTTCCATGAAAAGAAAGGGTAGAATGTCATGGATATAAGTGACATTCTTGATACCTATAGAAGTCACTATGTGGAACATTTCCAAAAAGAAAATATTCATATCAATCAATTAAATCAAGATGAAAAATATTCTAATATAAAAATAAGGTTCATAGGTTCATAGGTTCATAGGTTTATACTAGGCTATCTGCCCTAAGGCATTTATAAGCCTAGCCCAAATTTTTGTGGCTTACGCCACCCCTTATATGAAAAAATACTGTGCCCATTAGTTTGTTGTGCCTCTGTCCAGCAGTGACACAGAGATGATTCCCGGGGTAAACCTACGATCTCCCATCCACAGGTCTAGATTTCTCTTGAACAGAGTCAGCGAGATGCTCTGCCTCACATGGACCGGGATTTTATTCCACAGCATAGGGAGTCTCTGAGTGATAAATCTATCCCTCCAGCACATCCTATTTATATCCGTGCTAAGGTTTAAGTCGCTTGCTCTAGTGGTTTTGGTGGATTTGGATTTTTGAGGTGGAGCATGTCCATTAATTCGGGTTGGACATGGCCTTGTATGTCAGGCACATGTCACCTCTGAGCAGACGGTATGCGACTGAATAGAGCTGGAGTTTATTCAATCTGGCAGCATATGACAGATTTTGGAGTCCCTTTATCCTTTTGGTGAGGAACTTTTGGGGTCTCTCCAATTGCTGCAGATGTCTGGTGAGATACATCCCGAATGGGGCATTGTACTCGATCATTGGTCTGATAAGTGAAGAGTACAGGGAACAATGACCTCACTAGATCTGGATGTGAATCCCTTCATGATCAGGTGGGCGATGTAGAAGGTCTTTCTAACCACTTTAGCAATGTGAGTGACAAAGAAAGGCCACTGTCAACCTGGGTCCCCAGGTCCCTGATAACCTCTTCTGTGCTTAGTGGATTGCCACCTATATGGTAGCTTGGGGTTACCTTGTTTTTCCGAAGGTATGACTATACATTTTTGGCGTTTAACTTCAGGCCATGGCTCTGGCACCAGCTATCTGTTTCCGTGAGTCCCTTCTGAAGGATATCCGTGTCGATGCACTTTCCACTATGGCCCAGTTTGCAGTCGTCTGCAAACTTTGTCAGCCAAAGTCCTCCCATGCTGGCCTGTACTTCTGAGAAGTAGATGCCAAACAATAGGGGGCCAAGGACCGAGCCCTGTGGGACACCACTTGTAACTGGCTTGGAGTCTGACACAGCGCCAGCAACTCTAACCCTGTGGGTTCTGTCCTTAAGCCAGTTTGCAACCCATCTTGTAACATATGGGTTTACATTTAAGCTGGTAAGTTTTTCTACAATACCCGAGTGGGGTATTGTGTCGAAAGCCTTTGCAAGGTCAAGGTAGGCTGTATGGACTGCCTTTCCCTCATCAATGGCCATGGTGACTGTTTCGAAGAAGACAACCAAGTTCAAAAGGCATGATCTTCCCTTGACAAAGCCAAACTGGGTCGGGTCCAATGTCTGCAACAACAGCCCCTGCAAGTAAGGTAACTCCCAGGTCCCAAAATAGTATTCAAAAACAGCATTGACCAGCAGACAGTGATGCAGAAATTTAATAATATTATTTATTCCATATCTGTGCTAAAAAACAAATTCCATAGAGAGAGAAAATCCAGACCAGTTTCGGCCAATACAATGCAGCCTTCTTCAGTGCAGAAATCAAATATCAAAGAAATTCCCTCTTTTTATATCTGTGGTAATCAAAGATCCTATGACTCACCAAATCATTTAAAGGTGGTCATTCAGTCTAGGAGGGAATAAACAACCTAATTTAATAATCCATTTTTTCTCCATCTGAGACAAATGTGATGCCAACCCACAGTCTTAGATCTCTTGCCTTTAATTTTGTCAATAATGGCAAAATGGAAATTGGCTCTGGGATGTTTAATTGTATGTTTATATAGGACATTAGTGAGACACTTGTGTTTTATATCACTTAGGTGTTCAGCTATTCTAAATTTTACTAACCTAGAGGTTTGCCCTACATAAAAAGCAGAGCAACCGCATGTGACAAAATAAATAACCCAGTCTGACCGGCAGTTCCCAAAAAAGGAAATAGTGTGAACCATACTTGTGTTTCTGCTGCTGAAACTAGTTGTTTTCTTCATTTTGTGGCAATATAAACAATGTCCACAAGGGAAACATCCCTTTATGTGGTCTCCTAAAAGGCTTAATTGTATTGCTGGGATCAATGAACAGTGTCCCCTTTTATAAAGACTAAAGATGGACCCCAAATTTCTACCTTTTCTGTATGAAAATAGACATCTATCACCCAAAATTTAAGTTAATCTATCATCTGCCATGAGTATATTTCAGTTCCGTTGTACACTATTGGTTAGTCTCGCTGTATTATGTCCATATGTAGTGACCAACCGTATTACTGGGTTTGGGTCAAGAACCCTTGTCTGATATTCAAGTAGCCCCTCACACTGTAAAGAATCAACCCTGTTCGTGGCATGTAAAACCTGTCCCAACTTATAACAACTATCTATGAATCGGGTGGTTAAATCATCCCTGTAAGTATATTAGGAACTGTCATCTGAACAAATACGTTTTATTCTCATATACTGAGATTTGGGGATATTCTTACAAATATGTGGTGGATGATAGCTGGTGGAATGGAAGAACGAATTATACTAGGGATATTTATGGTAAACTTCAGATTTAAGGGTGTTATCTGATTGTCTGGTTATCAAAACATCAAAAAAGTAATCTGATCACAGATATAATTAACCGTAAATTGAATTCCTCATCTATTTTTATTAAGATAATTCACAAACTCATGAAGATATTCTGAGACCGTCCTCCATACCAACCAGCAATCATCTAAGTAATGCCACCATTTGTCCATGTCCTCAAGAAAAATGTTGTGAGAATTTCCATATATAAGTTGCTCTTCTACATAGGCCATAAATAAGTCTGCATAAATAGGGGCAAAAGATGACGCCATTGCCCATAAAGAAAACATTTTTGTGAGGACATGTTCAGCTAATCCAATTAATAACATATTGAAACCAGGTGGATATAGCTCTGATCTATCAAGCCAATATTTTAGGGTGTCAGTGCCAGCCCAATGTGGGATGTTGGTATAAAGAGCCTTCACATCTAAGCAACATAGTAACCAACCCGGTTCAAGTTGGGAATCAGAAATAATCTGCAAGAATTCAGTAGTATCTTGAATTCTAGATTGTATCAACTTTAACAAAGGTTTCAGATATTTCGTCAGGAACTCTGACAATGGTTCAGTCAAAGAACCCCTGCCACACATGATCCGTCTTCCTGGGGGATTGTATAAATTCTTATGTATCTTTGGCAAAAAATAAATGTGCTGTGGAACCAAATCTTGAGCAGTTAAATGATACAATGTATTTTTGAAGATGATGCCTTCCTGTTCAGCCAAAACTAAAAAATCATCTGTGTTTTTCAAAGAGGGGGTAGGGTCAAGAGGCAAACAAGTATAACAACGTGCATTATTTAACTGCTGCAAGGCTTCCATATTATATTTTGCCCAATCCTGAACCACCACCGCCCCTCATTTATCAGGAGACAAAATAACCAACTCATGATTTTGAGCCAGTTCTTGAATACAATCAGTTTGTGTCTTTGAGAGATTATGTGTACCAACATAATGTTCCCTAAAATCAAAATGTAAGTCTTTAAGAACACTCTTTTAGAACAACAGTGCCTATCTCCTCTTGTACTCTGTCTACTACACATATTGATATAATTAATAAAGGGTTAACCTTTATACCTGTTTTTTTATGTTTTTGAGGATGATTTTGCTAATGATGTTATAACATTTTGTAGGTCTTTGAGCTTGCGTTTATTTTTTCAGGACAAAGAATCAATTGCCTCTCAAGATGAATTTTATTATCACAAATCTACATTTTAACCTCCTATGAATCCAAATGCACTGTTGTTCCAAAAGAGTGTTCTCAAACACTTACATTTTGATTTTAGGGAAAATTATGTTGGTGCACATAATCTCTCAAAGACACAAATTGATTGTATTTAAGAACTGGCTCAAAATCATGAGTTGGTTATTTTGTCTGCTGATAAAGGAGGGGCAGTGGTGGTTCAGGATTGGGCAAAATATAACATGGAAGCCTTGCGGCAGTTAAATAATGCACGTTATTATACTTGTTTGCCTCTTGACCCTACCCCCTATTTCAAAAAACAAATAGATGATTTTTTAGTTTTGGTTGAACAGGAAGGCATCATCTCCAAAAATACATTGTATCATTTAACTGCTCAACATCCGGATCCGCAGAACATTTATTTTTTGTGAAAGATATATAAGAATTTACACAATCCCCCAGGAAGACCGATCATGTCTGGCAGGGGTTCTTTGACTGAACCATTGTCACAGTTCCTGATGAAATATCTGAAACCTTTGTTAAAGTTGATATGATCTAGAATTCAAGATACTACTAAATTCTTGCAGATTATCTCTGATTCCCAACTTGAACGGGTTAATTACTATGTAGCTTAGATGTGACGGCTCTTTATACCAACATCCCACATTGGGCTGGCATTGTGGCCCTAAAATATTGGCTTGATAGATCAGAGCTATATCCACCTGGTTTTGATATATTATTAATTGGATTAGCTGAATATGTCCTCACCAAAAATGTTTTCCTTTATCAGGATTCTTTTTATTTACAGATTAAAGGCACGGCAATGGGGGCGTATTTTACCCTATTTATGCAGACTTATTTATGGCCTATGTAGAAGAGCAACTTATATATGACAATTCTCACAACATTTTTCTTGAGGACATGGACATATGGTGGTGTTACTTAGATGATTGCTGCTTGGTATGGAGGGCGGACTCAGAATATCTTCATGAGTTTGTGAGTTATCTTAATGAAAATAAATGGGTAATTCAATTTACAGTTAATTATAACTGTGATCAGATTACTTTTCTTGATGATCTGATAACCAGACAATCAGATAACACCCTTAAATCTGAAGTTTACTGTAAATATCCCCAGTATAATTCATTGCTCCATGCCTCCAGCTATCATCCACCACATATTTGTAAGAATATCCCCAAATCTCAGTATTTGAGAATAAAATGTATTTGTTCAGATGACAGTTCCTATTATACTTACAGGGATGATTTAACTACCCGGTTCATAGATAGATGTTATAAGTTGGGACAGGTTTTACATGCCTGGAACAGGGTTGCTTCTTTACAGTGTGAGGGGCTATTTGAATATCAGACAAGGGTTCCTGACCCAAACTCAGTAATACGGTTGGTCACTACATATGGACGTAATCCCTTGAGACTAGCCAATAGTGTAGAATTGAACTGGAATATACTCATGGCAGATGATAAATTGACTTTAATTTTGGGAGACAGATGTCTATTTTCATATAGAAAAGGTAGAAATTTGGGGTCCATCTTTAGTCATTATAAAAGGGAACACTGTTCATTGATCCCGGCAATACAATTAACCCTTTTAGGGGACCACATAAAGGGATGTTTCCCTTGTGGACATTGTTTATATTGCCCCAAAATGAACAAAACAACTAGTTTCAGCAGCAGAAACACAAGTATGGTTTACACTATTTTCTTTTTTGGGAACTGCCAGTCAGACTGGGTTATTTTTCTCGTCACATGCGGTTGCTCTGCTTTTTATGTAGGGCAAACTGTTAGCTCAGTAAAATTCAGAATAGCTGAACACCTATGTGATATAAGACACAAGCATCTCACTAATGCCCTATATAAACATACAATTAAACATCCCAGAACCAATTTCCATTTTACCATTATTGACAAAATTTAAGGAAACAGATCTAAGACTGCGGTTTGGCATCAAATTTTGACTCAGATGTAGAAAAAATGGGTTATTAAATTAGGCTGTTTATTCCCTCCTGGATTGAATGAGCACCTTTAAGTGATTTGGTGAGTCATAGGATCTTTGATTGCCACAGATATAAATAGAGGGAATTTCTTTGATATTTGCTTTCTGCACTGAAGAAGGCTGCATTGTATTGGCCAAAACCGGTCTGGATTTTTTCTCTCTATGGAATGTGCTTTTTAGCACAGATATGGAATAAATACTATTATTCAATTTCTGCACCACTTTCTGCTTGTCAGTGCTCTTTCTAATATAAAAAAACCCAGAAAAATTAAAACTAGATCTGCAAGCACCCATATCCTACAAAGAAATTACAGATAAAATAAAAGAGGGTAAAAATAATAAAGCTCCATGTGCAGATGGCACAATGATGGAAATATATAAACTTTTTCCTTTAAAGATACTATCCCTCTTCCATAAAACTCTATTAGAAATTCAGTCACAAGCTTTAATACCGCCCTCTTGGAGATATTCCTTAATCACACCAATCCTAAAGGTAAACAAATCCCCAAACCTCTGTACCTCATATAGACCTATACCATTATTAAATAATGCCTATAAGATATTTATGACAATATTAACTAACATAATGAAAATACCACTATGCAAAACAATAAATAATGATCAAACTGGATTTATATATCATAGACACACACATGACAATACTAAAACGATAATTTCTCTTATAGATTATGTTAATAAAGAAAATAAAAAAACAAGAAAAACAATCTTGGCTTAGATATAGAGAAAGTCTTTGACTACCTAAATTGGGACTATTTATTCAAAGTCCTAATGCTATTTGAATTTTCTGCATCCTTTGTTCATCTCCTAAAGAACTTAGGTCCTTTTACCTCTGAATCTAGACATATAACAAAGGGCACTAAACAAGGATGTCCCATGTCACTGATTATATTTGCTCTGGCTATTGAACTAT
Organism: Protopterus annectens; assembly: GCF_019279795.1. NCBI lineage: Eukaryota > Metazoa > Chordata > Ceratodontiformes > Protopteridae > Protopterus > Protopterus annectens. Next base: position 957,842,361 of record NC_056732.1, read on the forward strand.
TGGCAGATTCAATTTGTAACAATATAAAAATCAAAGGAATAGGTGTTTATGAACAATACAATTCTAAAGTAATGCTATTTGCTGATGATATATTACTAACATTATCTAATACAAAAGATACATTAGAAGAATTAGATATATCAATTGACAAATTTCACATGACTTCAGGACTCCATTTCAATAAATCAAATCAAAATGTTTATTTTTAAATAAAATAAAAAAAATAACTGCAGACTAAGGGGGATCACATAATAGGGAAACAAATATCTACCTTAAAATATCTAGGAATTAAGTTATGCAAGGATAATACTGAATTAGTCTAAAAAAACTACAATAATGTCAACACAATTAAAATCTCTGTGGAAAAATGGAGCAAAATAATATTAACATTTGAAGCTAGACTACAGTTAATAAAAATGGTTTTATTGCCCCCAAGATCTGCTATATTGCCTTGGCAATACAATTGTTAACAGAAAAGAATATATTTAAAGAAATAAATTCATGCCAAATAAAATTTTTATGGCTTCCTATAAGAAACAGAATAGCTTTAACACATGATATCAGACCATGGAAACAGGGAGGATTAAACTTTCCTGATATAGAAACATATATAAAATCATCAATATCTAAAACAATCTCAGATTGGATAAGTCCAAATTACTCTGCAAATTGGAAAGAATTACTAACTGTAATATCAATTAATGAATTTGATTTACAAAGAAAATTTCAAATAACAGATATAAACAATTTGCCATGGCACATATTATGTATTAGTAAGCAATATAACATAACTAAACCCACTAAAAGTCTTATGATTAATTATTACATTGACTCATTTAGGAAAATTATTAATGCAGATATAGATTTAAAAATCTGGTTTGATCTTTTAACACCGTTTATAGTCACAAAGAACTTTCCACATAAAATATATAAAGAAATTATTAATTTCTGGGAACAGAAAGGATTTGTTTGTTGGCTCCAATGTATCAAAGAACTAAATGTTTTAGATATGCAAGTAATAAAAACAACATACAAAATTCCACAACAGGACTGGCTAACTTTACAGAGTATTCTGTCATATTTGCAAGATTTAAGTAGACTAATTAACAATTCTTCATTTAAGGAAATACCTAAATATACGAAATACATATATGAAATCATATATAATGATTCTGACATGGGAAACAGTATTTCATAATTTTACAAAATATTCGTAAACTATAAAACAACACCCAATACCAAATATATATTGGAAATATATAACAAAAGGAAACTCAATACAGTTAACTGAAGAAATTAAAACAAATATCTTATTATCGATAAAATATACATCCTTTACACAATACTGGAAAGTTTTTAATTGGAAATGCTTGCACAGAGCATTCTTAACCCCATACAGAATCAGTAAAAATAGTTATTTTCCATAAAAGGAATATGTTGGAGATGTGAGCAAGTACACAGTGCAGATTGGAACCACATTTTGTTTGACTGTGTTAAATTAAGCCATTTTGGAATGGTATTAATAACTTTCTACAAGCTTTATTTAATGAATCATTCTATTTAACTAAAGCTCTTGTATTATTAAATGTGAACAAAGGTCCTCATTTGAATAGGTCAAACATGTATCTAGTATGGACTATACTTGCAATTTCAAGGAAGTCTATAACAAGAAGATGGAATACAAACACAATACCAACTTTGGAAGACTTCTAAAGCCTACTGAAGACCGCAGCATTAGTGGAAATTAAAATTAAAGAACTAAGAATTTATTCAAAGCCATTTATCAACAACCCTTGGGGAAAAGTCTTATTGTTAATTGACACTATACAATAACTGATCAGACACTGATAATGGATTGGATATACTTATAAAGTAACTGTATACATTAAGATCTGTTATAGTGTCAGGCTGATGTAAATAGTGTACCTAGTTATTTAAGATGTTATGTATAAATACTATGGAATTCATTCAAATGTATTTGAAAAAAAATTGAGAAAAAAAAGAGTTTTCTATCTTCAAACTTACATTCTCCTATGTAGATGGCCAGCTGGAGGAGCTAAATGGGACATGCAGTGGGCTGGCTGTGTTGATCATCTTTCACTTCCAGAAGGGGAAATTGCCAGCAAGTTGTCCTGTGCCCTACCCTCAAATACAGAAGTAGTTTACCTGATCTCTGTAGAAACCACACTTCCTTGTGTATTCCCCATGCAGCTGCTGCTCTACTAACTCCACTTGGGAGAAGTAAGAAGTCTATGTCTCTTCATTTATCTCTATGCCTCCCTCCCTGGCTCCTCCAGTGAGAGGGCTGATAATCAAACCCTAATCACCTGGGTTGTTGTAATGGCACCATCCCTCCATGACACAGAGACAGTTTATTTATTTATTTATGTATATTTATTTCCTCTCTGACATAACCAATGAGTAAAAAAAATATGGTCTGATATTTATGGAGATATGATAATGAAAATTATTCAACATAAATGTAATACATTCAAGCAGAGAATAAGCAAGGGGATAAGACATATTAATAAACACACACAGACATCTATCTACCTATAAATCTAGCTATAAACATATTTGCATAAACAATTTGGCCAAGATTCATAAAGACTTACAAAAAGTATAGTGATTGTGCTGGCAAAGTACAGCACCTCTAATACAATAGTAAATTATTTGGCATTCATTAAGCAGCTTTACATGATGTGTAGAGACAAAAATGCAGATACATGGCAGAATCTGCTAATAAAAGCATAAATAGCTGAAGTACACAGTAATTAATCAATCAAACATGGTGGAGGTATTCAGGAAGCTATAAAGTAATAATAAATGTACACTCTGTTAGGCTTTTGTCATGCACAACAAAACTCCTTGAATACAGGCACAATTACACTTAGAAAAAAAAACATGTTAGGGTTGCTGCCGCTATTATTATGCTACATGTGCAACAGGCTTTAAATCAGGTTGCTGCTGTTGCTGCTGCCAGACTTTGGGTGAGAAGAAGAAGGGTGTTTAGATCCCATTTAACTTACCGTGGACTGCGTGAAACAGAAATTGTAGAAAGATGCAAGGTGGACAGGGAAACACTGGAGGAAATATGCAACCTCTGCCGCCTTATCTCAGGCCACAGGGAAATCATGGAGAACCCATCACAGTGGAAACAAATGTATAATATGAGTAGCATTAAACATACTAGCTGCTGATACTTTTCATAGACCCACAGGGGATATATTAGGGGTGTCACAGGCATAAGCCTCTAGAATATTACATCCATCTTTAAATGCAATGCTACTACATACAAAGGAGCATATCTGATTCTCACAAACACCACAGGAGAGAGCAAGAACTATGCAGGAATTTTATGCAATAGCATGCTTCTCTGAAGTTTAGAGGGTCATAGATTGCACGCACATAGAAATGAAAGCTCCACCTGGGGAACCAGGAAGGAAGCACATCAACAGAAAAGGTTTCCACTCTGTAAACTGTCAGATTATCTGTAATGCCCAAGGGATCATCTATGGTATCTATGATATGGGTAACCCAGACAGTTTCCACAACTCACACATATGGCACATCAGTGTGCTGCATAGATTTGCTAGGAGTGACATTCTTCAAGGGCATTTTAGTGGGAGATGCAGGTTATGCACTGGTGCCCTGGTTCATGACAGCCATGAGAAACCACACAACCCCATTAAACAAGCATATGATGAGGCCCACTCCAAAACTAGGAATATCATGGAGTACATGTTGGTTTGCTTAAATCAAGTTTTTAGCATCTAGATATATCAGGAAGTGCACTGCAGTATGACCCAGATACCTATGCTGTAATAATTCTAAGGAAACAGCTTCAACAAGGATAGCAGGGGCAGGTCCACAATTTCAAGGACTACAGGCTGGGCCAGCAGCACATGCAGATGAGGAGATTGAGGGAATACCTCCAGCTGCTGATGGTGCTGGCAGATGGAGACATGCACATTATGCCCTGTCTCTGGTTAAGATGCAAAGGACAGCACACACAATCACTACCTAGGCCAAAGCCTGAGATCCCACTCACATGTACATATAAAAACTGATGCCTGTCAGACCCCACAACCATTACTTAACTTACTTGTTCTGACAGCATCACACAAGGACAACCCCCAATGAAACTTATTGTTACTTATAGTAATGACAAGGTAAGTGTGGGCCCTGTAAAGAATAAAAAGCAAGTTATATAACTGATTACTGTCATATGGAAATATGTGTATGCCCCTAAGCTAAGCCTTTTGTCTGACATGTGTAGTTATGTCAGTATCGCCTCTGTAAGATGTTTACAACATGCAGTTATGTTTTCAAACCAATAGTTTGCATCAAGCATTTCAACTGACTACTGTCCATTCAACATGGAACATATCAATTATATCTTCATTTGCACAACTATACCAAAAAGCAAGACTGAAGCACCTAATGCTTCCAATGCTGTAATAACAATACTAATTGAGATATGATGTGTTACTACAATATAAAAGTAATGCATTCACAAATGAGTAGGAACAAAAAAAGTTAAAAACTCTAGCTCTGCAGTACGTATTGATAAATCCAATTTTGTGAATAAGCAAGCATCAACTATCCACTGTGTGCATCAGATTTATATGCAACCCTGTGTCACAAAGACATATGCAAATGGCAGGGCCCAGTCATCATTTGGACATGATGGGGAGAGGGGAGGCTAGGAGGCAAGGGTGACACCAAATAAGTGAGTGTGTGCAAGTGCGAAACACATGCATCTCTCTGAGTACATAGTATTCAGGGCCAACAGATGTACATCAGCCAAAAGTACTGTTTAGATAGTTTGCATGTGTGTTTGAAGTTATATGGACAAGCAGATTATATTTTCTATATGTGTGTATGCCTGCATTAACACAGTCAAGCACTGTGCTAGCAGTACATCACAGCATGTTGGACAGGTGTAAGCCATGCACGGTAGACTTCTCAGTTCAGCTTCATCTCCTCAACCACAAGGACCACCTCTGCCATCATTTGCACTTCCACAGCTCTAGATAGAAATCATGAAGCTATATGAATGTGAACGATGTCTGCTGGATGAGCTGTCATTAGAAGTACGTCCAGAACAATAACCCCATGGCCTACTATCTCTAGGTGTAGACACTGCAATCAGTGACAAAATAGTGGCTGTAGTGTCACTGCAAGTGCAGGATCTGGCATGGCTGCTTCTGCTAACATCAGATGATGGAGCAGCTCTCCAGCTACATGAATGCTCACCATCCCCCAACAGACATTCTTTCACAAAAACTGCATGATCCAATGTATCATTCATGCTATCTAAGGAGTTACCCACACAGTTCAAGAAGTCACTCACTTCAGAATGCACAACCTTTAGTGGTTGCATTATTTCCTGCAAGGCCCAGGAGAAACATGATTGTGCTTCCACTACTCTCTACACTTATGTTTGATGCCACCTAATGATACACCATCTTCAGGAGTAGAGATGACAGCAGACCTTATCCAAGCACCCCTACCAATCCTCCTGTTTTGGTGAGCTGGCAGACTGCAATCCAGAAATGTCTGTATGTGAGAAATGGAAAGGAAAGAAGTTTTCTAAATATCACAATACATATGAAACAAGAAAAAGTAAATAGTCCCCTTCACAAGTGCAGATTAAAGAGGTTCTCATTAACAAAAAAAAAAAAAAAATTATGAACAGTTGGCTGTCACCTGAAACCCAAATCATGTATATAAACTCATTTGACTGAGACCATAAGACTGAAATTTCAAAAGACTGAAAAGTCACTTGACTGAAACCCATAAGACTAAAACCCATAATACTGAATTTCAACATACTAAATTGTAAACTGGACCATATAAAACCAGACAAGGTGGGGGGATAGGCCCCCCCACACACCCCAATATGGGGAGGCTGTGCTCCCCACTTGCCCTGACTATATATATTAACTCCGGAATCACTTGCAACTAGTACAGTGCCGTCTAGATTGTATAAACTAAATAGGAGGCTTAATACCCCAATAGAAGACACACACACATATATATATATATATATATATATATATATATATATATATATATATGTGTGTGTGTGTGTGTGTGTGTGTGTGAGTTTGTGCAATGCTTGCTGCTGTCTCTATTACTCATGAAGAGGATGGATTTAAATGTGTACACATCTCACTTATACCAACTTTACAGAAACATCTTGTTTGAAGCACACTGATGAGGTCATCCTGCCAAAAGTGAAATTTCTCCCTTTAAGAGTCAGACTTCTACTGTGGCACTTGCAACTAATACAGTGCTCTCCAGATCCTGTACCCTAGACAGGTAAGAAGTTCAATGCCCAATATGTGTTTGAGACTGTGTGTATCACTCGGTAGTGTATCCACTTTCTTCTGAGAATAATACATTTAACTGTTCTCACAGTTCCTTTTTCCCTATGTTTACAGAAACATCCTTTCTGAAACAAACTGATGAAGTTATCCTGGCAAAAGTACAATCTCTCCATTTTGAGTCAGATGTCTCCTGTGATGCTTGTGACTAATACAGTGGTCTCTAGATTGTGTAACACAAATTGGAGGTTCAGTACCCCCAGTGGAAGACATGCATGTGTGTGTGTGTGTGTGTGTGTGTGTGTGTGTGTGTGTGTGTGTGTGTGTGTGTGTGTATAAGTGTGTGTGTGTGTGTGTGTGTGTGTGTGTGTGTGTGTGTGTGTGTGTGTGTGTGTGTGTGTGTGAGTGTGTTTGTAATGTTTGCTGCTGTTTGCATTTTTCCTGAAAAGGATGCATGTATATGTGCACACACTCCCTTATTACGGAAATATCTTGTATGACACATACTGATGAGGTCATCCTGACCAAAAGGCAATCTCTCCCCTTAAGAGTCAGCCTTTTCCTGTGGTACTTGCAACTAGTACAGAGCTCTAAGTTGTGAAATTAGATAGGTAGGAGTTTTGATACTCACCATGGAAGACTTGTGTATGTGTGTGTGCATGCGCACGTGTTTGTGTGTGTGTGTGTGTGTGTGTGTGTGTGTGTGTGTGTGTGTGTGTGTGTGTGTGTGTGTGTGTGTGTGTGTTTTACAGTTAGGTCAACATATGCTCAGTCCACCTGTACTTTAGATAAATGTTTTAAAATCATAGGCGACTACACCACCCACTAAGCTCACCTTTCGCATTCACATCCGCAAGTTCATCACAACACAAGTGTGTAGCTACGCATACTGTTTATAGCATAATGATTACAATTTTCTATGCCTAACATAAAGAAAACATTGCTTTTTTTAGGCAATAATATGTCCACAATTTTTTTTAAATTAGTGCTTCAGATAACAGTGCCATTTGCTGGAAATGATTTATTTAATGTTTTTATAGGGAAAGTGAACAAACATTTGTTCAGGGGGGAGGGGAGGACTTTTCCATTCTTTAGATGGTAACTGTTTTGTTGGACATAAATAAGAATACTTGATTACAGCATCCTGCATTGCTTGCATATCTTAATGTATTCTCTATGATGTGTAACTAGATAGGTAGGATGTTCGAATTTAGCAGTGCTTGACTTCTACATGTGTGACTGCCAGTGGGGTCTGGATTGTTTTAAACACATTTGTAGTGGCAACTTTTACAAGCCCCATTTGGCTGTAAAACTAATGTCATCAGATACATCTCATTGGCAATACACTGCTGATGTCATCCCTTCACATATGCTGTATATCTCAATTGTAGTCATTATTCTTCTATGACACTGGCTGCTGGTAATATGTTGTATAGATGGCTTTAAGTGGATAGGTGGGTGAATCAATTCCATCACCACTTCAGTAGTGTAACAGCAATTACTGACATATACCATTGACTATATCATTCTCATTATGAGAGTGAATTAAAATGGCACACTGTGATAATAGCAAATCTTAGCATCACCAGGAAAAATAACCTTTTTGTCCACATGATTGCATACTATTAACATACCTGCAGTATGTCACATTTGGAGTGTACATTCTCCTGTGTTGTGTGACTCTTATAGTGTGCTTTGTACATTGTGTAACTACACATATAGAATGTTGAAGTCCAGCTGTGTCTTTCACCCTCATACAGTGTATGTTATTCTGCAAAAGTATATATAATGTGTAGCTTTGCAGTGTCATTGTGCACTTCTGACACCTTTTAAAATAAACATAAAGCTGATAAACAGTGGTTATGTCATCCATCTAACTGTGCACTGTCTTAGTTGTACTGAACATGGTTGTGGGGCACTTACAATTCAGGCAATGGTGTTTAGCTTGTGATCTTGCATAGTTATTTGAAATTCATCCATTACTGTTCAGACTACATTATGGCAGTGTTTTGTGACTGTAAATGTCATTAACACTGTTGCCAAGCACATTTGCTTTATATGTATATAGATGATGATCCCTCTTACTAAAAGCTAGGACTATTTGCCACATAGCAATGCTTTTATTCAGAGGAATGATGACATTTGGTTTCATGATCCTTTCATAATATATGTTGGCAGTGTTATACTCTGGCATGGAGGAATCAGACCACATACTTTGTTGCTGACATAATGCAGCAATTGCAGGCATATATCCCTTGAAGAAAGAACATAATGCAATGCCTTTATTTAACCACATATGTTTCAAGTGTTCTGACATTTCTACTGTGATGCATTCATGCTGTATAATAACATGTATTGTCTGATGTCAAATGATCATATGTTCAACATCCACATTTAGTGCCTGTTAGCATTGTTGGAAATTATACAGTAATGTATGAATGACATATACCACAGTCATGTGCCCATTTACAGTGTAACAGTCCTCTATGATACCTTTCATCTCAGATATTGTTTACCACATATACAACTGATTTAATAAGTTAGCATAGGTGGATTGTCATATTAGTTGTAAGACTTCCATTTTGAGGCTTGTGATTCATGTTGATGTCATTAGGCAGTAGTGCCACATGGCTTGCTGTTCAGTTTCTGAAAGGGTCAACATAATATGAATGCACTAACATTACATAAACATCATTGCATCTACTTATTCATATCCATTTTCATGCTGGATATATCACATCAAGTTTTGATTGCATGGCAGTGAGATGTTTATTTGGGGCATGTCGTGCAGTGAGTGCACCTGTGGCATGTGCATTAAGAACTGGCTTTTATGGCATACCTACACAGATAGACTAGTGTTCAATTTTAGGACAGTGTGTGTTCTATATGATGAAAACAGCTTCCTTGTCAAAGAAGCAGTCATAATGTAATGCTCAGTGTTGAGTTGACAACATCATTGTAGTGCCTTTCCAGCACAGTGGATAAATCAGACTGTTCATATTATATTCAGACCTCATCTGTTAACACACACATTCAGTTCATTTATTTGTGCCAGCTGGTATTCCTATCTGATGTGGCACGTGCTGTCAATATAGGGGTCTGATCAGAGCCTTGTATAGTAGGCAGGGGTTTGACTCTGGTAATATCTATCTGTTAGAAAACAGTGTCTTGCACACACTCAAAGGGGAGCATTTTCAGTCATTTTTTTACCAGACAGATCCTCAATACACGTATATGATATGATAGTGTTGTATGTGACTGATATGAATATGTCTGTGGCACCCATTACTGTTAAGAATCTCTCTAATATCTGATCTAGTGTGTGTTCTAAAATGATATGATTCAAATGTTTCTTAGGTCATTCCTTGCTTTTATGCATTACCTATTCACAGGATAATTATGCTCTGTATTCTTCCGGACATTTATTTAATACTGCAATTGCTTCCATCACAATATACAGCTTAATGGCAGATGTGTGATTCCATAAATGTTTTTTACTGTATGGCATGCAGTTAGACCATCAGGAAATGTGACTGGTCCTCCGTTACAACACTTTCTATTGGGTTGCTGCTGTTGAATTGACATGTTTGCAAATCAGCAATGGCAAAATTAGACTACTGACATGTCATCCATTCTGCCTTGTTATTGGTCACTTATGTACGTTTGTTGGTAGATTAGCATTTTAGCATTGACATAACCATACAAGTTTTGTTTGTCTATTGCATGGTCATAGGTGATAAACCACTTTCCTATTGGTGCTACTGCCATTTCTTTGCATAAACATGTCCATTTATGATTTACAGGACATTACAGCTTTATAGTTACTTTGTTTTTGTATATATATATGCCAAGATGGATAAAGCAGCTGTGCTGTCAGCTTGCATATATTAATTCCCTGTGTATGCACCATTATATGCAATAACTGCATTCATTGCATAATGTATCTTCTGTCCTTGTTAGCTGTCATCTCAAGTCAGCATTTAATTAACATGTATATCACATTTCACACCCCCTTTTTTACACAGCAGTGTATACATGCCTGTTATTATTTATATGTGTTACTGTGGGATTAAATTTCACACATTATCATTACATCAATTCATCTATCCATAACCCCTTTTTTCCCATTTTTGCATATGGGATTGGGGTGTCAATTCACCGGTGACAATCATCTAGCGCTAAGCTTTTCACCACCAGCTGGCTAGTTCTGCCTTGGTAGTTCTTCCACACCACATACTTGCATGCACACTCACACTTATGGCCAATTTAGAGTGTTCGACCTACAATAAACAAAAAACACTTGAATCACTCCAAAATCGCTGAAGTCTATGCAAATTTATTTTTGCTGCTAGTTTAACAAACAGTAAACGTTCACCATACATGGCTTCCTCAGGCAAATCTAGCAATAGTTTAATACTGTCTAAAAGGTCACATGACTAAAAAATCATATGACTAAAAATGTCACATGATTAAAAAATGAAGTTAAGTGTTTCAAGATATAAATTTTTGTAAAATAAGATTACAAGCCATATAATTATCTAAAATCATAAAACATTTAAAATTATAAAAAACAATAAAACTTTCATGTGGATGTCATTCAATTGAGGCTTTAAAGAAACATACCCATTTAGCCTAGGGGTAAGTGTTCCCTACTGTGCAAAATCCGGTGAAATTCATCTAATTCAGAGTCATGCAGTTGGAGGCATGTACAATATGAAATGACACTGACTAAGAAACAGTGAATTGCACAGACACACTCACCAGTTAAATTATCTAGAAAAGGAGCTAAGTATATATAAAGGAAAACGTTCTATATGCAAACTTACTAGCAGTTACTTAGTCATGCATTGACTGGTTACTGTGAGCATCAGACATAGGCAACCCCACATTACAACATTTTAAGCAGCAGTAACAAAGTTGAGTGAAATTCAATGAAGTCCACTGAGGATAAAAGTGGAGAATAAACTAACTGGTTAAAAACACAAAAAGAAACATCCAGCAAACCTAGACTAAAGGGCAATTTGCATATATCCCATGTTGCCTCTGATACAAGAGGTTTAAGGTATCACACAGTGGAACGTCTAGCTTTGCTACATGTTTCTTTTTGTGATTTTGTGTTTTGTAACCAATCAATTTTTTCTGGGTGACCTTATTACTCATTGTTTTAATATGTTAGATGGTATATTTTATAGATACCCTAATGTTTATGGATATCACTTGGGTACGACAACCATGTGTTTCCAAAAATCAAGCATTCTTTTTATGCTGTGCTGATGCTGGCATAAAAAGGCAGAAACATGCCTGTCCACAGCTAGAGAGGTTTGGTTTTATTGGCCCTGAAATTGCCCATAATTGGACTTTAAAGTAAAAGAAAAAGGCTTGGGCATTCAGAATTGCCATTTAGTTGAAACACTTGATATATTTAAAGGGTAATTTGCATATATCTCATGTTGCCTCTCATACAAGAGGTTTAAGGTTTCACACAATAAAACGTCTAGCTTTGCTAGATGTTTCTTTTTGTTTTTTAACTAATTGTTTTTTTTTTTTTTTTTGGTTAATCTTTTTACTCATTGTTTTAATTTGTTAGTTGGAATATTTTGTAGACACTCTAATGTTTATGGATATAAGTTGGGTATGACAACCCTGTATTTCCAAAAGTCAAACATTCCTTTCCTGTTGTGCTGATGATTTTCCAAGAAGGCAGAAACATGCATGTCCACAGCTAGAGGAGTTTGGCTTTATTGGCCTGATATTGTCCAAAAATAGACTTAAAATTAAAAGAAAAAGTCTTGGACATTCAGAATTTTCATTAAGCTGAAACACCTGATATCCTTAAAGGGTGATTTGCATATATCCCATGTTGCCTCATACAAGTGGTTTAAGGTGTCACAAAGTGGAAGTCTAGCTTTGTTAAATGCTCCATTTCGATAAGTGGCAGTCCAGTAGCAGGCCCACCCAAGTAGCTCTTTTTTTTCCTTGCCAGTGTTAGCTCAGTTTATAGCATTATTGATAATATCACTGGCACTATGTCTGATACTCTAGTAGTCACACCCATTACCATCCAAAGCATTCATATCATTGACCACATGTTTCCAGATAAGGTCATGGAAGGGCTTGTTAGCTACATGAGGATCAAATATCTGTGCCATAAGGAAATGCAGGACATGGACAAATACCTCATTCTCTGTATCTGATAATGGAGGTGTACTTGTCACTGATACCTTCTTTGTTAGTTTTCATGCCATATCCCTGTTGTGAAGTAAAAAAGAAAAAAATATATATATCAAACACAATGCACAACAAAATCGGGGTAGGGATTATAAACAGATCTAATACTGGGCAGAAAAGAACCCACTATACAAGCATCTCTGTTTAAAACATTAATAACATATCTGAAGTATATCCATACAAGACCTGTACAATCTCCATACCCCCCCCCCCCCATGGCAATAACAACTACAGAATGGAATGAAAACTGATGTCTGGGATAAATATCAGCATAAGCAGAGAAAAGATTCTTAATGTACTGATAGCCTGCTTAACCTTTGCAATTCAAATGTGTCATCATCTTAAGAATGTTGCCAGAAACCCATGAAATATTTATTTATTTCTTATTTATTTATTTATTTCGGTTTGATGACTGGGGAAGTCCGCTAGGCCAAGAAGAGCCCATTTTCAGTAGAGGCCTGGGGAGAAAAAGCTCCAAAGATACATTAAAGACATACACAACTTACTAAAAAAATGCTCATCAGGCTAACAATACATGATTATACATACATACATATAAATATTGCAAACCAGTCTAGTAATACATTACGCAGTACAGCATTATGGTGTGGCTGAGAATCTAGCACAATACAGATGGCGTAATATACAATCATGAGAGGATATACAGGTAGAGGAATGATGTTGTGAAAATTTTGTATATGCATAGTTTTTTTCATCTGGAACATGAATGATCTAATGAGGTTATCCAGGTGTAGTGGTAGAAGGTCAGGAACTGTATGGTGGGGTGTTTAAGAAATAGGAAATAATATGAGTGAGAATGAAAGTGGAAAAGGTGAAGACAAAGTATAGAGAAGGAGTTATGTTGCAGCATGACATGGGAATGCCCATTTTTGAAGATAGATGGGAGAACAAGAGATATTTGAAGTTGTTATGGTTAGAAGAGAAGCAAAATGGTGGAGTGACAGAGTTTCAGAGTTTGGCTATGGAGCAGAGTACCAGGAGTTGGCCAGGGGGTCTGGAGGGTTTGTAGAGTTGTAGAAGGCTTTGGTTTTCTTATCTGAGTGAGCAGTTGGGTAAGTAGGGAGTTAAGGCGGTATCAAGAGAGGGGCAGTTGGATGGCTTGAAGATAAGCTTGTGAGCAGTGGTAAGCTGAAGGAATTTCAAGTAATTAGGTAGTTTGAGCCACTGCAGGGTATGGAGACAGCGGCAATGGTGGGTTGAGTTTTTAGAACTGGTTGCAAATTTCCTTATTTTATGATAGCAAAATTTGAGTTTGGATTGTAGGCCAAGCTGGAGATGGCTTAACAGAGGAGTGCCATACATAAGAGAGGGGAGAAGGTAGGAGGAGGCTAAGGTTTGTCTGGTGGAGGGGCTGAGGTAGTGGAGCTGTACAGGAGCCCTAGTTTTTGGTGTTTTTTTTGTAGGTGGATTGGATATGGGTGTCAAATTTTAGATTTTCATCAATGGTGATGCTGAGCAGTTTGGCATTGGATACAATTTCAATGGGGATGTTATTATGGCTGAGTATGGTGAAAGAGTTTTTGTGGATGGTGGAGTTTCTAGAAGGAGTAAAGATCATCAGTTTAGTTTTATTAGCATTTAGGGCTAAATGATTGCTTTGCATCCAGATTTCTGTTTTAGAGAAGGCTGACTGAGTTTGTAAGAGTAGGTTAGAGAGGGAGAAAGCTGAGCAGATGCATACTGGATTAGTGAGAGCTCAGGGTTGGTGAAGTGGAAGTTGTTAATAAATATATTGAAAAGTAGAGGACCTAGAACAGAACCTTTGGGCATACCTGTGGGGGTGGGTAGGAAGGGAGAGGTAGAAGATTTCCATTGTATGGCTTGCTGATGGTTGGAGAGATGGGAAGAGAAACAGGCTATGGTGGGGGGAGAGATGGAAAGAAGAGAGTTGAGATAAGAGTAGGGGGTGGGAGATCTTGTCAAAATCTTTAGATAGATCGAGGAACATGGAGGATGTGAGCTTGCCAGAGTCACATGCTTGATTAATCGTTTAGACAAAGTATAGGAGGGCAGTCATGGTACTGTGACCAGGATGAAAACTGTGTTGAGTGAGGGTGAGGAGATTGCTTTGTGTTAGATATGGCATCAGTTGTGAGTGAATAGCTTTGTCAAGTATTTTAAAGAGAGGGGAAAGGATGACAATAGGTCTGAAATTAGTGGTGTCTGTGTGTTTGCCTCCTTTATGGAGAGGAATGATGTATGCATGGTGCCAGACTGATGGGACATACGATTTTTGGATGGATCTGTTTATTAAGATGGAAATGGGAAGCGCTATGCTGTCTCCAGATAGTTTGAGGAAGGTTGAAGGAAGGTTATCAGGTGTGTTGTGGCAAGGTTTAAGTTTGAGGAGTAGTCATTTTATAGTATTTGTGGGGATGGGTTTTAGGCTGAAAGGGGCAGAAGGAGAAACATGATCTGTAGGTTGTGGGGGATAGGTGGGGTTGGGATTGGAGGGGGGATGGGGAAAGAGGAGGACAGTTTAGCAATGCAGTCCATGAAGAAGGCATTGAATTGGATGGCTGAATCAAGATCATTAAGGTTGGGGTTGGGACAGGGGTTATCTTTGTTTCCTTGGTAGAGAAGGGAGGAGATGGTATTCCAAACATTTTTAGGATTAGTTGAGTGCATGGATTAGAGTTTCATGCAGTATTCTTTGCGGGCCTTAGTTATTAGTTTTTTTGTGAAATTCTGGAACTGTTTGAATTCTAGTAAGGAGTTAGGAGTCTGGTTTCTCTGGTATTGCTTCCATTTTTATGTCTCTTTGTTGAATTATATGTTTGGTTTCTTTTGAGAGCCATGGAGGGGGATTGGACCTTATGTGTTTGATCCTGAGGGGAGTGTGATGATTTAGTAGATTTAGGAAAGATTGATTGAAGTATGTTACAGCATTGTTGAGGGGTAGAGTACTTAGAGGGGTCCAATCTACATGCTTTTGGCATTCAGAGAAGGTTTGAGGGTTGAAAGAGGATAAGTTGCGGGTTTGAATGTACTGGTGTTGTTTTGGAAAAGAAGATGGGAGACAATTGGCAAAATCTGGGAAGTGGTCATTGAGAGAGTCTGGAAGAATTCCAGCATCTGAGATGAGGTTGGGGTGGGATGTTAGTATCCAGTCAATGATGGTGCCATTTTTGTTTGGTCTGGTTGGAGAGTTAATTAGTTGGGACAAGTTGAACAGGTTAATTGTGTGAGATGTGGCTTGAGAGTAAATAGAAGCCCAGTTAATGCTCATATCACCGAGGATAAAGGTTTCATTTTTAATGGTAGTGGAAAACCAGGAGATGATATCTTCCAGTGTTTGGATATTGTTGCTTTGGGGGATATGAATGGCCTCTAGGCATATGGACATAGCTGTTGATTTTTAGAAGACCTACTGTAATTTTAGCATTGGCAAAGGTGGGGATATGATTGGTTTATGGGGTAATGGTATAGGAGGAGGAGTAGATAATAGCAACCCCTCCTCCTTTCTTGCATTGTCTGGCATTGCAAATCATATGGTAACATGGTGGAAGAAGTTCATTGTCTTTTGTAGATGGTTTAAGCAAGGTCTTTGTGATGGCATTTGTGTCAGGGTGGTTATGTGAAAGCCAGGCATGGAGGTTAGGGATTTTATTTGGAAGGCTTTGGGCATTGAGTGTAGTGAGACGTATGGCTTTGGGTGTTTAGGGTTGTGTGTGGGGTAGATGGTGGGTTGTTTTCTGGAAGTGGGACCTGGGTTGGGGTGAATGTCTTCAGGGAGTGAAAGGGAGATTTGGTGTAGGAATAGTGTAAGGTAGGTTAGTGTGGAAGGAGAGTTTGATTGATGGGTGGCGGTGGATTTTTTGTTAAGAGGTTGGGGTGTCTGCGCTGAGAAGATGTGGTAGGTAGAATTTTGGGTTTGAATAGTAGGTTTGTGCTAGAAGGGTAGAGTTCATTGGTTATGGTGGTGTAGGGAGTTGTGGAGGTGAGGTATGGTAGAGGTTAGGCAGTTGAGTAAGAAAAGTAAGACAAGAGAGAGAGGTTAGTAGGGATGTTAGAAGTAGCAGGTGTGATGAGATAGGGGCATTGTTAGAGGAGAGTGGGGATATTATGAGTGGAAGTGTATGTTGAGGGTGGAGTCAAGTGTCTATTGGGAGAATGCTGTCAGTGGGAGGAGTTGGGGATGGATAAATGAACAGATAGTGGGGGCGGTTGAGAAATGGGGGCAGGGTAGAGGAGCAGAGTGAACCCACAGGGCAAACGGTGTGGGTAGGAGCCCAGAGAGGTGATGAGAAACTATCAGTAAGTATTTTGAAACACTTCAGGTAGTAGTTGTGTTACTATTTGAGAGAGTGGATTACTTTGGCTGGAGAGGGTAGCCTGCAGTCAATTTAACTAACGGCTCCCGCTTGAACTGTTAATGATGGGATAGGAGCTGTTTGGTTTCTTTTGGAAAGAACAGAGGGTGTAGAGCAGAAGAGTTTGTACTGGTTGGGACAGCTGGCTAATGGAGGGGAGTTAATGGTCCTCTGCTGCCACCTAGTGGAGGGAAGCTGATGGTACAGGCAGAGTAACAAAAATGAAGAAATCTGTGTCCCTGCGAGTGTGCACACTGACGGGGAACACTAACAAAGATGACTTCAGTTACATGCTGTACATATAAACAGATCATTGGTGCTTACATGCACTTGTGCTGGGAGAATTACAGTTATAGTTTTTTTGATTTAGCAACAGCAATTAGATCTTCAGTCCCAGCCAGCAGGGTCTATATTACAATGTCAAACTAAAACAAGTTTGAACATTATAATATCAAACCCTAAATTCCAAAAGTGGAAAATAGCAAAGCCACGGCACATCGACTTTTTTCCCAGGGGAAAAAAATCGGTTGGCCATTTCCGGGGCTTTGCTATTTTCTCCACTGTGGTGCTATCTCGGAGTTGGTATATTTAAGTAGGGGGGTATGGGGGGCACAGCCCCCCCTTGTTGGGGGGGTGGGGCATGAAACCCCCCACTTCAGTTTAAGTTTAAGGTTAAGTTTTTTGTTTTGCTTTTTTTTTTGTCATGAAACAGCAATTTTTCTTCCCTGGGAAATAAATTGCTGTTCTGTGCTTTCAGCTTTGTTGGGTTTCGGACATTAGGGTTTGATATGACAATGATCGAACTTTTGTAAGTTCGACATTGGGATATAGACCCCGGGCAGCAGTATTAGGCGATTTCCTGACAGAGGGGCTTGCAAAATAAGACCGTGTGAGATGCACTTGTGCTGGGAGAATTACAGTTGTAGTTGTTTTGAATTAGGAACAACAATTAGATCTTCCGTCCCGGGCAGCAGTATTAGGTGAGTTCCTGATACAGGGTCTTGCAAAATAAGACCGTGCGAGATGCACTTGTGCTGGGAGAATTACAGCTGTAGTTGTTTTGAATTAGGAAGTAAAGGAACATTGCAATAGCAGCTAGTATATGTTTATTACAAGCACAGCACTGGAAAGTTATTCAGCACTCATTCCAAATAAAATTATTTATATTATAAATCTGTAAGCAGCAGTTATATAGAATATTTCATACTTTAGCAGATTAAAACAGGGTTCTCCAAAAATTTCTGTAAATGCAACAGTTCTAAGAGTCAGTAACAGTAGTTTTGTTTGGCAGTGCTTGGCAAGCCCAGCAGACATCGCTGGCACAAAGGAAGCTCCATAGTCCCAGCTTCTGTTATATGATGTAGATTAACCCCCTATGGGTATGTTGAATATGTGAATCAGGTGTCAGCTCATTATCATTCCCAAATCACTCAAAATGCTTGGGGTGCTGGCCAGGTAAACATGGCACTGAGCAGTACAAGAGCAAGTATTACAAAGATTGGCTAGGTAATGCCTTGCAGGTGTGCGTTATTAACAGTTCTGCAAGTTCAACTACTTGTTTATCACTTCTGGTAATGAGAAGTAAACTTACAGAAAGTGTGTCTGAGAGTAGCGTTACTGAGGTTTCATGTACATTTACTGACTTAGACGAGACTCTTGCTATGCCCATTAGTAAAATTTTGTTAGACGATTATGTGTCTGTGATGATAATGTGGTTGTAAGTCATATCAAATATATATTGCAGAGAATTACAGAAAAAGTCTAACATATTGTAAAATGTGATGGATTTATATATAGTACAAAGGGATCACAATGGAATAATGCAAACAAAAGGAAACAACACAGTGTTGTCTTGCAGAAATCTGTTTGAAATGTCTCATGCTTGACTATCACAACTACTGCAAGGATCACATTCACCAAGATATGTGCTATGGCAAGACAAATGGCTACTGTGTGATAACATGGATATTTTGCTGTCTGTTGACAAATGTAAGAAGTGCAAAGCTGAGTACATGAGCCCCACTTACTATGCATGACTTTGTAAATGTTCACAAGGTGAACACTGGTATTGATGTCAATGTAATGGTTTTAAGAGTTCAAATGTAGAATAGGTGGCATGTCTTTGAAAGTTAGGATCCTTACTGTCAACATTTTACTTGTATAAGGCCACAAAGCTGAGAAATCATCACACTGATTTGTTATTTATATATGTATATATATATATATATATATATATATATATATATATATATATATATATATATATATATATATTTTTTTTTACTTCCTCATTTATGTAGTGCATGGTAATGCACATCTGTGGCTGTCAGCCCTATCACTGGATGACAAGTCACTTACTAAATGCACTTTATTCAGTACTCTGTACAGTACTTAATGCAGAAAATATGACCATGTAACCTTCTCAGTGGCTCAATTTATTAATGAAGTATCTTCTAAAGAACATCACAAGTATTTCTGGGATTAAATTCACATTAGGGATTGTTTGAATTTAAAGGTCAGAATTAAGTTATTTTTTCTGTATATGAACCTGAACTACACGTGTAATTTAAAAGATTAGTGTTACAACACAAATGTGTCTAATGGATGCTAAATAAGTTAACTATGATCCGTGTCAACCACAGCACTCTCTGCACTGATTCTAGTAAGGTTAAAAGACTCTTGCATGTGCATGAAGTTGCAAACTGTGTGTGTGCAAAAGTAGGAAGCTGCACAGTTAGCAACATTAAGGTTTAGTTAGAAACTATGATCACCACAGGCTTAAATATGTGTATGAAAATGGTTTCAGTGGAATAATAATTTTTATTACCCCAAGTGTATATTTTACTGATGCATGCTATGTAGAACATCATAGCCTGTAAATTCTGTATGATCCCTTCCTCGATGTGTTACAACATAAAGGTGTCATGCGTTTAATGAAAACAGCACGTTATCATACAAAATCAGAATTCTAAAACTATTTACTTTGTTTTGCATGACAACTGACATGGAGCACAGTCAGTATGCAGAAATGGCTATAAAAATGCTTTTCTCATTGTCCCTTCGAATGTGTAAGCTTTACTACTTGGAACATGACTTGCTTAGTGGTGTGCCCACATAATGTTCAGGTCTAGAGAATGCTGATGTGGATTGGCATGTGTATGTCAAACATTAGTTAAGCTTTACTTTGATAGAGTTACTGTGGAAGATTTGTAAATACACTGGTCAGCATACAAGCCCTAGATTTACTGCCATTTTTCTTACAGAAAGTGGTTATTGAAGACATCACATCCATATTTCATTCCATTCCATTTTTTGTGCCTTCTTATGGGAAGATGTAGTTGCCTTCTCTGTTGTTGTGCTTAAGATGGGAAAAGTGAGACTGAATTAGGCACTGATGTCATGTCATATATTCCTGATATCTTTGAGAACACATCACAGGTGATGGTGAGGGTGGTGCTCAATTTACAGCACAATGGTGGTGTCAGGAGGCATCCAATATCTTTGTTGGAATACATATTAAACGTTACAGCCAATGGATGTATGAATGACTACTATACAGGGGTCCAGTGCAAAACTGAGGCATGGAATAGCTTGGTCAACACTGTCACCAGTGCAACTGGCATCCCACACTCTGGCGAACAATGTAATCACCATTACAATTATTTGGAAAGACACAAACAAGTCCTCCTTCACAGATGGGAAGAATATTTTAGGACCAGTGACCATCCTGATATAACTAAGTATAGTGACCCATTTACAACCAATATAATACCATGGCTTGCCAACACAAAAAAAGTGTTCATTAATGTTTTACACATTTTCTGTTCTGTATATCTTCTTTAAAGATAGGAGGAAATAGGAAGACACATCAGGAGAGGCCACAATGCCTCAAAGAGGCACATGGTAAGTATGGCTCAGGTATGTCTAACAGCTATTTCATAATAGCTCTGATTTGGAAATCATTTTATAAGTTCTGCGGACATCAGTCCATAGCTTAAGACAGGTACAAATGAGTAGGCAAATTCTAGATATACTAAACATATATACCTGCTTGAATAGCTCTTGAAACATTGCGATAACCAATATTACAGTCAAAGTAGCTATATGTGGATTCAAATCCAAGTAGCAGCCATTAGTTTGTATTACGTAAAAGTTTATTATTCTGCAATCAGTAAGTTGGAATGACATTGTAATCATTTCATATGGACATTTCGTGATTGGGATTGCATAAAACATATATGCAATAGCCACATGACTCTTTGCGTAATGTGTATAATACTGATGAGATTAATCTGTAATGCAATACATGTATGGTTTCATATTCATATCTGAATGTGACAAATATTTAAACATTAATGTGGCAATATGTCTGTACTATGAGATTTTAAACTTAATCAACATTTATGGTGTTTTTCTATGTTGTCATTCCCCACTCTATCTTTTTTTTCTTTTATTTTTAATAATGACATTTGGACTATAATTCCAGCTGCAACACCATTGTTCATGAGCATGGGAAACTAGACTGCCCATGGAGGCTTGAACCACCATCCCTCCACAGGCTGCTGTGGAGGCACCTCCACAGGTAGCACAGGCATCCAGTACTTCTGGGTCTCAGCTTGGCAGTGTTGCCTCCACAGTTCTCACACTACATTTAATAACATCATTAGGTGGCTCTGTCTTGGGGGCTGTTATATTAGTTCCCACTAGTAATAGTAACAGGGGAGGTGTTAATTATGTCATCCATCAAGAGCTGAAAGGGATGGTGGAAGAGTAATGGAGACTGGCCTTGGTCCCTGCATCAGCAGAATAGAAAAAATTCCTACAGTAAATAGCCAAATGGATGGCCCACCCAGCACTGTCCAAAGTGTCCATGACAGGAGACCATCATGATAGTTCAGAGGCTGAAAACTAGAGTCTCACTGTACTTGTGCTAGATAGGTTACACCTCTGAAGTCCCATAACTATCCATAATCATAATGTTCCCCAACGTTTTGTGTCCATCACCATCCCTGTCTGACTTGTATGTCTTGTATACCTGCGATTACAATCTAACTTACTCTACCTACCTACCTCTCTTACTTATAAATACCTTCCACAACCTTCTTCAATATCTCTCTCAAATAAATAAAAAAACAGAAACAAAAATAAAAATAAACACACACACAAATTACCCCTCTACATAGCTATCCACTTTGCTTATGTGTGTGTGTGTGTGTGTGTGTGTGTGTGTGTGTGTGTGTGTGTGTGTGTGTGTGTGTGTGTGTGTGTGTGTGTGTGTGTGTGTGTGTGTGTGTGTGTGTGCATGACACACATGATTTGGTCCAGTTGGCCACACTTTAATAAGTTGTCACACACCTTGATTGTGGTCACTATCCAAAGTCCTCAAGTTATACACTATTACCTTATGAGGATATTGATACCTATTGAGCTACCCACCATTATCCTGCACATTTCTTTATATTTTTCCCCAGTTTCCCACCCTCTGCTTGCTTCCCATTTTCAAAACTGTCCTATTGATCACTTTTCATACCTTTAATATGGTCAGAAAATAGATTCACATACAAAATACATGGACGAAATTGCCCATAAACTAAACTTTCTATTTCAGTCCTCAGCATTTGCACAATACTTGGCATCATGTATCAGTGGTAAATGATGACAGTTCCCATCCAAGGGTAAAAACTGAAGATTTTACCTACATTCCCATTAACAGAGGGCTCACTGTGCTATTGTGCTTACCCTGACTGTGAGATAAAAAGCAATGCTGATAGCACTTTGATGAAGTAGTCATTCTTAGACACTTAAATTCTCATTACTAGTATGAAGTCTGATGTACACATACTCCCTTGCTTCATGCTTTTCTCATTGTCCCTTCAAATGTGTAAGATTTACTACTTGAAACATGACTTGCTTTGTGGTGTGCTCATATAATGTTCAGGTCTAGAGAATGCTGATGTGGATTGGCATGTGTATGTCAAACATTAGTTAAGGTTTTCTTTCTAATAAAGTTTTCTCTTATGAAGTATCACATAGATATATTAGCCTTATACAAGTATCCTGACCATTCCATTATTTAATAAAGAAATCTTGACAAAGCCAAAATAAATGGGGGAAGGGATCTCCTATGCACTTAGGAACTTCCTAAAATTAAAGATTTGGCATTTGTTTACTGGGAAAGCCTGACTTGGAAAGAAGCCAATTTTCAGCAGAGGCCCAGGGAGAAATGCTCCAGACATAAGTCTTTGTAATGTGGGAGGAAACCAGAGCACCCAGAGAAAACCAACACGAATGCAAGGAGGGCATGCAGACTATGTACAATAGGCACCCCAGCCAAGAATTGAACTGGAGAACCTCTTGTTGTGAGGCAACAATGCTACCACTGCACTATCCATTATTAAGGATCATATCTCTCAACCTCTTAGTGCAACAAATCTGGACAAAGTCATAAATAATGAAGAGACAAGGCCTAAAAATAAGGACAATTTTTAAATATTGCTCTTACAATTGTAGAAAGTTGATACTATAACAGGTTTTGCATTATCATGGATTTCCTGAAAGTTATGAAGTCTGAAACTCAAATATCTGTCAATATTTTCCGTCTTTAATCTTCATCAATTTGCAAAAGATTGACCAGAAAAAAAATAAATTTTGTAAGAAACAAACTGAAACTATGAGACAAAATTCTGGACATTCAGTGAAAATCTGGACAGTTGAGAGATATGTTAAGGATATCAAGTCTGGCACAGGTAAGTCTGTTATTATGTAGTGACTTCAGTCCTCAGTGATTTGCTAGAAAAACACAAATTGTATGAGGAACACAACAATATTATGACTTAAATATTTGTACATTCTTCAATTATGTGAATAGTGTAGAGATATGCCCTTACAGTATCCATATTACGAACACTTTACTGTAATGTTGATGCCAAATCTTTAAATGATGACACAGAATACATTACCACCACATACGTATTCTGAAATGGGTCTGAACAGAAAGGTCTATATGCCTGTACTGCTTGTTTACATGCTGCATGGCATGGAGCACCATAGACCACTGTTAATTCCTATTCTAAGTTCAAAAACTCAGAAAAATAATTAGACTTCATGCAAATTTACTTGGCATTATTGTACTTCAGTAAGTGATTTTTACAGAAAGAAAACAATGTTTATGGATTGTATTACTTGTGTGTGATATATTAGCTTATTAAAATCAACATATAAGGAATTCACTGTGATGCTGTTTACTTACTACTTCATCACAATGAGCTTTGTACAGTAACATATTCCCTTCCATCTGTGTTTCATTGAGGTTGGATCATTTGGTACATACCTGATGAGAAGTAGTAACAGTATTGAATGCATTTGTATATGTTTTACATTTAGGGTTTATAATTACATTGCTCCATGTACATACATTATAAAATGTTCACAATGATATGCAAACTATATCATGAGCTATACATAAAATAAAGTTCATCCCTATCCATTTTCAAGCACAGCTTAGATCTAGTGATAGGACACAACAAATTTCCCTCAAGACTGTCCCCTGTGCTACTAATGGCAGCTCCTAAATGCTTTATCTCATGCATGGATCCTTTCACATTACCTATGGTATGATCCCAGTTATTCTTATTAGGGTTAATATAGAATAATCAACCATGAAATGGATAAGGCCAATTTATAACCAAGTGGGGTAGGTTATTTTGATAACAAAAGGCGAAATTGGATAGGCTTATAATGGCCCACAAGGGTAGCTAGCCAACTACTTACCTATGAATCTATGAATCTATACAATGATCTTGAGATGAACAGTCAGGAATACATGGATGGCACTCCACTGACTGACAATTGTAAGTATCAAACATTATATAACTATTAATGTGACACACATAGATATAATTCATGCTACAGCAATGTCCATTAATGAGGTGATGTAGGAGCTATTGCTACAGTATGTAATGATTTGTGATCATCACATTGTTGTCTTGTCTTTCTGTCACAACACATTGCACAGTCACCTAATCATATGTTATGCAAACTATAAGTATATGATATCTGATAGTTGTAATAAGATTTCTCCTTTGGTGTTGGTAGTTGATACAATGCTGTCTAGATTGTGGACCTATATAGGAAGGTTTACAAATCCAGCAATAATTAACTAGTATGAGTGTGTGGGACTGAAGTGATAGGTATGACTGGCTTATCCAACAGATCTGGTGAGTACACTTCCACTCCAGAGAAACATTTACACAGGGAGATGGTTTCCTCAATAAGATCATCTCTTTTTAGGCCAAACATATGCTTTGTAATGTAATGACAAGTGCATCCCTTCAAATGTGTTCTGTCTCACACCTCTAGTATGACCCTCCTGTTAAGTCAGCAGTTAATACAAGGCTGTCTAGACTGTAGACTTAGGCAGGTTCTCAAACCCAGCACTGAATGACTAGTGTATGTGACTGTGGTGACTGGTAACATTGGTTAATATACCAGATTTGTTGGGTAGACTTTCACTCAGGAGAAATATTTATACAGGGGAAAGGGCACCCATAACCATTTCAATCCATATTTGGCCAAACTTCCACTTTACAACACAGTGATGAAGTCATCCCTTCAAATGTGTTCTGTCTCACACTTGTGACCTCTCCTGCTATGTCAGCAGTTGATAAAATGTCCTGTAGATTTTGGACCTGTATAGGTGTCTAAATCCAACAATAAGTAACTTGTATGTGGTGGTGTGTGGACTGCAGTGTTAAGAGTGGCTTATCTGACAGATCTGGTGTGTAAACTTCCCCGCAGTGAAAATTTGTACAGGAAGATGTCTCCCACAATGTTTTCTCTCACCTTTAAACCAAATATTTGCCTTATATTGCAATGATGAGGTTGTCCCTTCAAATATGTGTAGTCTCATAGTTGTAGTAAGACTTCTCCTGTGGCATAAGTGACTACCGCAATGTTCTTTAGATTGTGGACATAGGCAGGCATTCAGTTCCAGAAATGACTGGTGTGAGTGCATGTGTGTGTGTGTGTGTGTGTGTGTGTGTGTGTGTGTGTGTGTGTGTGTGTGTGTGTGTGTGTGTGTGTGAGAGAGAGAGAGAGAGACTATTGCTAAGTAGAATGGCTTATCCAACAAGTCTGATGTGTACACTTTCCCTCGGTGGAAAAATATCCACATGGAGAGGTCTCCCACAACTCTTTTACTCACTTTTAATCAAATAATTTGCCTTGCAACACAATGAGGTCATCCCTTCAAATATGTGCTGTTGCACACTTACAGTAGGCCTTCTTCTGTAATGTGACCATCTGATACAAAGTGCTAAACTAAATGTACATAGATAAGTAGGAGTTCAAATCTAGCAATGTATGACTAATGTTTGTGTATACAATACCTTACAGATGGTGGTATGGTTGAAGCACACTTGTGTGAACACTGCCATAGCTAAAGTATTTTGGGCCTTTAAAATATATTTTAGGGGATACGTGAGAATTTCAAAATAATGCATAAACCAGAACTTGAAGTGTATGCTTTCTGACACCAGTAGTTTGTCATTCATGTCAAAAACAGTTAATACACAGCTCTTTAGAGTATAAACATAGATAGGCAGTAGTTCATATCCAGATATTTTAACTTTGTGTGGTTGCATAACAGATTGAAATTGTGTAGTAATGAGTTTGTCAACATTTTTGAGGACGGAAAGTCAACATAAGGTTATTAGTTACATGGCTACAGCCTTTTGATAACTCATAAACATTTTATGTGAGTCATGCAGCTTCAAACACACCATTGAATTCATCCATTCAAGTGTGTGCTTTCTGACAACTCCAATAATGATCTCTTCCATGGCATCGACAGTTAATATGCAGTTCTCTAGATTGTGGACCATCTAATCTGGTACTATGACTTGTGGAAGACAATAGTGACAGACAGGAATTGCTTACACAACAGATGGTGTTATACAAACCCATACTTGTGTGAACACTAACAGTGCTAAAGTTCTTTGAGCCACCTAATACATTTTAAAGGAAGCATAACAATTGCAAGAGACTGCTGAAGTAATCCCTTCAAGTGTGTGCTTCATGAGACTTCAGATGCAGTTTCCTCTCTGGAGTCAGTGATTGATACACAGTTCTATAAACTATGAATTCAGCCAGGCAGGTGTTCAAGTCTGCTAAGATCTATCTACTGATTGAATAACTGATCAGTACCAATGCTTGATTGGCTCCTCTAGAAGAATTGATTATTGCAGTTTTACTTACTCTAAACATTTACATTTGGGAAGAGAGAGGCCAACTTTTGCAATCTCTTTTTAACGAAAGCCATCTGCATTCAGATACAGTTATCTGATTATCTTTTCAAGTGTGTGTTGTTCATAGGTTCATAGGTTCAGAGGTTTATACTAGGCTAATAGCCCTGGAGCCTTTACAAGCCTAGCCCATAGAAATGCTCTGGCATTGTGCCGCCCGACGTTAGTTCCCAGTGCCTCTATCAAGTAGAGTCACTGGAATGATCCCCTGGGTGAACTTTCTATTTCCCATCCACTCATGGAGATTTCTCTTGAAGAGGGCCATTGAGGTGCTCTGCTTGACATGTATGGGAAGTCTGATCCAGAGCATGGGTAGTCTCTGGGTTATGAACCTGTCCCGTCAGCATGTTCTGTTGATTGTGGTAATGAGGTTGAGGTCTCTGGAGCATGCGGTGCGGAGGGATTGGGATTTCTTTTGATGTAGCATTTCTAACAGAGCTGGGTCAGACATGGCTTTGTAAGTCAAGCAGAGATCGCCTCTTAGTAGACGATATGAAACAGAGAATATCTGGAGTTTTTTTAGTCTGTCCATGTAGCACATGTGTTTAAGGCCTAGGATCCTCTTCCTGAAGTACTTTTGTGGCCTTTCCAGCTGTTGCATGTGTCTAGAGAGGTACACGCCAAATGGGGCATTATAGCTGATGACTGGCCTAATGAGAGAAAAGCAGAGAGAGATGATGACCTCTTTCGTCCTAGATGCAAAACCCTTGGTAATGAGATGTGCCACATAGAAAGACTTTCTGACCACAGTGGAATGTGGTGGTTGAAGGAGAGGTTGCTGTCAACCTGTGTCCACAGATCTCTTATAACGCCTTCAGTGTTCAGAGGGCTCCCATCGATGTGGTTATTAGTAGAAACTGAGTTTTTTTTAAAGGGAATGATGCCGCATTTTTTGGCAATAAGCTTAAGGCCATGGTTTCAACACCAGTCATTGGTCTCAGTGAGACCTTTCTGTAGGATTTCTGCATCACTTGGGGAGTTAATAATGGCTCCCAGCTTGCAGTCGTCTGCGAACTTGGTCAGCCAGTGTCCCTCTGTGTTGGCCTGGACTTCTGAGAAGTTGATGCCAAACAGGAGAGGACCCAGGACCAGTCCCTGTGGGACTCCACTCTTGACTGGTCAGCAATCAGACTTGGAGTCCGCAACTTTCACACTGTGGGTTCTACAGTGAGCCAATTTCCAACCCACCTAACAATATAGGGGTTGATGCCTAGTTTGGTGAGTTTGTCAATAATTCCTGAGAGGGGAATGGTATCAAAGGCATTGGCCAGATCAAGGTAGGTTGTATGAACTGCCTTGTCCTCATCCACAGCTCTGGTGACTGACTCAAAGAAGTCAACCAGGTTGAGCAGGCATAATCTACCTTTCACAAAACCAAATTGTGTGGGATCTAGAGTTTGGAGCTTCCCTATATCCTTGTTAATTAGGTCCATGATGATGCTCTCCATAGCCTTACATATCAGACTCATCAGGCTAATGGGGCAGTAATTCCCAGGGTATGTAGTCATTCCCCCCTTTATGGAGAGGGATGTCTGTAGCAGTGCAGCATGTGGTAGGGACAAAGCCTGAGGTGAGGCTGTGATTGAACAGTGCACACAGATGTGGTGCAAGTTCATTTTGTAGTTCATGTAGAACACATCCACGGATATTGTTGGGTCTCATGGAAGCTGTATTCTTGGCCTTGGACAGTGCAGCTTTAACCTGTGCTGAAGTAATGCTGGGTTCCTGGCAGTACACTGATATTGTGATTGGTCCTTTGGGGGGGGGGTAAAGTTGGCACTGAATCTGTTGGCCAGTATGTTGGCAATATCTGCTGGCTCAGTATAGGAGGTACCAATGTGCAGTAACTCAGAGCAAAGCTGGGTATTGCCATAGAGATTCTTGATATAACTATAGAAGGCTTTGTGGTTGTTTTTAGTGTCTGCCACAATTCAGCCTGCGTAGCTAGCTTTAGAGGTTTTGATGAGGGATCTCAAATTTTTGTTGAGGCTAATAAGATAGTTTTTCCAGTCTTTGGACTTCACTTTTTTCTGCAAAGGTTTCTTCCTTCTGTTGTACAGTTTATTAATGGCAGGGGAACCACCAGATTGGCTTCCTTTTTATGAGGAGAGTGTCTTGGTTCTGACAAGTATGCAGTGAAGTCTTGTGTGCCATCTTCATTTAGTGCACAAGTCAAGTGGAGCCTGGTATACATTCTATATGTTCTAATCCAGTGATGTATGACTTTTGCTATTTTGTACACAATACAATAATTGCAAGCAATAATAGCTTATACAACGTACTTTGATGTGTGTCATGCCACACAGTACAGGACCTTTCTTATGATAGTTTGCTATGATGTAGGGATGGCTAGTGGATGTTAATCTAGTAATTGCAGTATTTCCTTATGACCATGTCCAGTATAATGATATATTCTATTGTACAACTGTCATCACAAAGCCAAATAAGTAATTAATGATGTGGAACAGTTTTTGTAATGTTTTGTTTTTTGTTAAAAACTTCTCATAATTTGGTTCTGTGATCTTAAAAAAAATGATAGGCAGGACAACTGGTAAACCAGATTTGCATATACTGCAAAGTGGGTATCATTGTTAAAACCATATTCAGATATTTAGAGCCTTCAAAACAGCTTACCTTAGTTAATATCCAATGAAAGGAAATGGGCTTCACTTGAATGCTAGAAAGTGGAGCAATGTTTCTTTTAGAAAACAGATGTTAAAACATGAGGCATAACACAAGCTCACAAAATGGAATGGTAGCCAGGAAAATGGACAGTTGGGTTGGCAGTCCCAACTCCTTTCATCATCACATAGTAAATGTTGTCAGGAAATATTCCTACATTGCACAACTAGTAAGCAAATGTATTTTGTCGATATCCAGAAATGTTATTGTTCCTCAAAATTCTGCAGTAATCAGACCCATTAGAGAGTGCAATGCTCTATTCAGTATGTATCTCACTCCACAAATATCAACAAACTCAAAAACCCAAAAGGCTCTTAGCAAAAATGACCTTTGGTCTTGAGAATCTTAGTTATTAGGAGAGACTATACAATTTGGGCTGGATTCACGAAGGCTTGCACTGAGTCTAAGAGTAGTGTAAGACTCCAGACAGCCAATATGGTTGCCGAGCAATCCAGAAACAGCTGGCAGGGGCGTGCAGGAGAGCTCCTAAAACGACTCTTGCATGGACAGTGTTAGGTTATGCAAATTACCTCATTTGCTGCTGAAAGCTATGCAAATGAGGTACATTTGTGATCCAGGAAACACTAAACTGTCCGAGTAAGAGTAGCGTTATTTGCAGAAATGTACTCGGTTGGTAACTGAGTACCGTTCTGCAAATAGCAAAACGGAGAAATGGCAGCTCCAAATAAAGGATGCATCCAGTTGAGGAAGCATGCCAATGGCCAAATATAAGGCCATTGGCATTTATATGTGTTGCAAAATAATATATATTTTTTTCCCCGATCTCTGATGTTTAAGCACAGGGCAGTGTCGCGCAAACATGTGGCACTCTAAAAAACACAAAAAATAAATAAATAAAAGCCAAAAATAGGCATTTTATCACAAATATCCATCTGCCATGCAAGTGAATGGCAGGCTGAAGACAACATGGCTACTGAGCAGTGGTTGCTAAGGGGGGAAGCTCAGTGTGAGAGATGTAACCAAGCATTAGTAGGCAATCCTATGCAAATGAGTATAAGGATAGTGAATCCCAATTTTCCCTGCCATGTTAACCATGTCCCTAGAGTATAGAGGAGTAACAGAGTAGTAGATAGGTGACATCATGAGGGGGTATGTATCAAAGACTGTAAGCTTATTGGAGCAGAGTGGCATGTGTCTGCTGTGAGTTACACAGGACTGGAAGAGGCGTGTCTACAGCTGTCTGAACTGAAACCAAGAAACCGAAGGTGTATGCTGTGGCTACCACCAAAGTTTCTTGCAAAGATGCTTACAATGTGTGCGCGCGTGTGCACGCCTGTACACCCGTCTAAGCCTGTGTACACATGTGTGAACCTGTGTAAGCCTATGTAAGGCTGTGTAAGCCTGTGTGCGTGGATGTGCACCTGCTTAAGCCTGTGTAAGGCTGTGTGTGCACATGTGCGCCCGTTTGCGCGTGTTTGCACTTGTTTGTGTGGCACCCCCCCCTGTGGAAACAGAAAAGGGAAAAGGAAGGAAAAGTAGTAGTAGGAAGTTAACCAAGGAGAACTAGCAGAGCTGCCAGGTGAAATCAATCAGAATCAGTCAATTACACAAGCAGTACACTAGCCCAGCCCAGCACTTAAAACTCTGCAAACAACATTCCCCCATGTTTTACTCAGAAACACTGCAACACAGCAGTATACAAAGAGAAGTGAAAACTTAAAAGGTTTTACTGAGAAAAAAAATTTTAGGGGCTGCCATTGCTATTATAAGGCAACATGTGCAAGAGGCTAAGGGTGGTGCCATTGCGGATGTTGCTGAGCAACCCACAGTGAGGAGACGGAGAAGAGTGTACAGACCCAGGGTAACCTATCAGGGGCTACATGAGCTGGAGATTGTGGAACGCTATAGAGTGGACAGAGAACTCCTGCAGTAAATTGTTGAGCTGTGCAGGCCACGCCTCACACAAAGAACCAACAGAGGGGAACCCACCCCAGTGGAAACCAAGGTATGTGTTGGCCTAAGAATACTAGCAACAGGTACCTTCCAGAGACCAACTGGTGATATGATGGGGATTTCACAGGCATCAGCATCCAGGGTACTGCACCAGTTCCTGAATGCCATGTCAGCACATGTCAGTGATCATGTATATTTCCCCAATTCCCATGAGGTATTGGCCAGCAATATGTGTCTCTTCCAGCAAATAGCGGAATACCTTGAGGTAGTGGGTGCAATTGACTGCATGCACATACACATGAAATCACCAGCCAGTGAGCAGGGTAGGGCCCCCATCAACCACAAGGGCTTCCACTCCATCAACTGCCAGGTCATGTGCGATGCCCAGGGCATAATACTGAATGTGTGTGCTGGCTGCCCTGGGAGCTACTACAATTCCCATATCTGGCATCTGACACAGCTGTACCAGCCATTTGCCAATGGGGACATCCCTGACGGTCACCTAGTGGGGGATGCTGGATACGCACTGGAGCCATGGCTGATGACACCCATCAGAAATGCAAACACACCTGAACAAGAACTCCATAATGAGGCACATGCACAAACAGGAAATGTAATCAAGCGTGTGTTTGGGATGCTCAAGTCATGATTCCAGTGCCTGGACACATCTGGTTGAGCCTTGCAGTACTCACCAACTACATGTACCCAAATTGTCATGGTATGTG
Organism: Protopterus annectens; assembly: GCF_019279795.1. Taxonomy (NCBI): domain Eukaryota; kingdom Metazoa; phylum Chordata; order Ceratodontiformes; family Protopteridae; genus Protopterus; species Protopterus annectens. The sequence continues at coordinate 957,874,877 of NC_056732.1, forward strand.
CCATGCTACACAATATGACCCTGCAAAAACAGCTGCAGCAGGAACAGCATAGGGCAGGGCCAGACAGCCCCCCACCATTGCCAAGGCCTGCACAGGCACAGCGTGACTCAGAGGAGGAACAACCTGAGACTGCCCCAGTAGGCAGAAGGAGGCCTGCCCAGTATGCCTTGGCCTTGGCAAAGAGGCAATGCATAGCACATACACTGGCTCAGTAGGAACCCTGGAAATTATACCTCTCTCTGACTCACACATAAAATAAAAGGGATGCCTAACTTGACACTACCTGTTTCCAAACATGTATAGGGAGTGTAGTATGTGCATCCGACAGAGGCAGCCCTGCAGCACCACCGGAGGCATGATTTCCATGTTTTAAGCCATATAAAGCAGTGCTAAGCAGCATTTACCAATATTTAGTATATGTAAACAAAATTGCCTGTGCTAACTAGCGCAATGTTGGGCAAGGTTGAGCAATGTTGGCCAAGGTTGGGCAAAGTCGTGCAAAGTTGAGCAAAGTCAGGTAAATATGCTCATATTTGCTTTACTGTTCCTTAAGCAGCCAGCTCTGCCCAGCATGAAAATAAAAAGCAGTGATAGGGCTCGAACCCAGGAAACTGTGCATTATAGTCACAGGTACATACCCTGTGGTATGATTGAGTTTGGCCAGTGAATGTAGGTGAGGGTGTGGTTCCTTTTGGGCCTAGTGTGAGACACAGCCTGGGACACCATCCAGACCCATTGATGCTGTGTTCTTGGCTTTAGAAAGGGCTGTCCTTACCTGCATGTCCATGACGTCTGGGGCTCTGCATCCTTCTGTGATGAACACAGGCCCTATTAGGGGTGATGGGGGGAAATCTGCACTGAACTTGTCCCCCAGGATGTGGGCAATGAAAGTTGGTTCAGTGTATTCCTTGCCATTTGTCAGTAGCTGACAGCATATTTGGAAGTTGACACCTACATGTGTGGTATAGCTACCGCAGGCTTTGTGGTTGTCATTCTTACAGTCCTTGGCAATTTGTCTTTTGAAAGTGTCCTTGAATTATTTTAAGAGCGATCATTGCTTCTTCCTTATCATAATCAGTGATGCCTTTCCTTTAGTGAAGTTGGCTCTATCAGGTGTTAGTTTCCTCCTTCTGTTGTCTAGCTTAATTATGGGAATGGCCACCAGATTGTTTTCTTATTTTTGGAGAAGTGCATCTTGGTTTTATTTGTGATGTCTCGATCCATGCATCCCTGTAGATGCTCATAGGATTCACTTGTAACTGATTCGGCAGATTGTATACCATTATCCTACAGCAAGAGGTCTTTTGAACTTTCCACTTTTGTCTTGGGATGTGTGCAGTTTGCTTTTGAAACTGTCTTCATGGTGGTTTTATTGTCTGGGTGAGGGGGCGGGATGTGGATATCCAGTGTGATTACTTTATGATCTGATATTACCAGCGAGGGCTTTATCTCTGTTGTGAAACACTGGTACCCCATGTTGGTGATGATCATGTCCAGTATGGTGTCACCTCAAGTGGGCATGGTGACCAGCTGTTCCAGGATGTTAGAGCTTTTAATCTCTAGGAAACATTGGGCAAAGGATGTTGTACACAAGTAATTCTCACACTCACTGTTTGGGTAGTTGTAATCACCTCATATAATGGTGTTTGATAGGACCTCTATATTTTCCACTGTTCTCAGGAATACTGAGTGAGGTTCCTGTGACAAGGCAGGTGATCTGTAGCAGGCTACAATCTGATGAACAGCTTTGGCCAATGTTAGTTGCACTTGCATAGTCTCCAAGGTCTCATGCTGTGCCACTAACCTGAAGTTGTGGGTATCCATACGGTAAATGGGTACACCCCTTCCTTTTGTATTTCACTCGTGGTTTGGGGTCTGAAGGTCAGAGGGATTGTGAGTGTTTTACGTGGAGCATGTCTAACAGCTCTGCGTTAGACATAGCTTTGTATGTTAGGCAGTCAACACATCTGAGTAGGTGATATGCAAGGGAGTACAGATGGAGCATTTTGAGATGGTCTGTGTATGGCATGTAATTCTGACTGTGAATGCTCTTTGTGAGGTATTGCTGCAGGCTTTACAGTTGTTGTAGTTGTCTTGTGAGGTACATTTCAAAAGTGGCGTTGTACTCTATTATAGTTCTAGTGAGTGGTGAGTAGTGGGGAACAATGTCCTCTTCTATCCTGCATGAGACACATTTTGTGATGCGGTGTGCCACATAGCAGGGTTTCCTGACTACTGTGGGGATGTGATTATCATACTTGTGTCCAGTGTACACCTGTGACCCAAGGTCCCTTGTCACAATTTCAGTGTTATGTATACTACTGCCTATGTTGCAGTTCTTGGCTACAGAGGTTTTAACAAAGGGGATGACACTGCACCTTTTGCCATTGAGCTAGAGCCCATGGCTTTGACAACAGCCATCTGTCTCAGTGAAGCCCTTTTGTAGGATGTCCACATCTTTAGTGTTTACAATTATGGCTCCTAGTTTGCAGTCCTCTGGTAACTTCTGTAGCCACAGACCTTCCATGTTAAAGTTAATTAAGGGAAGTAGATACTAAACAGGACAAGACACAGGACTGGACCTTGTGGTACTGCACTCATCACTGGTCCAAAGTCATACTTGGAGTCTGCTACTTTCACAGTGTGTTCTGTCAGTAAGCCTGTTGGCAACCCATCTTGTGACATAGCAATTTATACCTAGTTTAGTGGGTTTATCTATATTTCCAGAGTGTGGGGTGGTGTTGTAAGCCATGGCAGGATCAACATAGGCTGTGTGAACCACCTTACCCTTGTCGATGGTTCTGTTGACTGCTTCAATGTCATCTATCAGGTTTAGGTGACTAGAGGTGACACCATACTGGACATGATCATCACCAACATGGGGTACCAGTGTTTCACAACAGAGATAAAGCCCTCGCTGGTAATATCAGATCATAAAGTAATCACACTGGATATCCACATCCCGCCCCCTCACCCAGACAATAAAACCACCATGAAGACAGTTTCAAAAGCAAACTGCACACATCCCAAGACAAAAGTGGAAAGTTCAAAAGACCTCTTGCTGTAGGATAATGGTATACAATCTGCCGAATCAGTTACAAGTGAATCCTATGAGCATCTACAGGGATGCATGGATCGAGACATCACAAATAAAACCAAGATGCACTTCTCCAAAAATAAGAAAACAATCTGGTGGCCATTCCCATAATTAAGATAGACAACAGAAGGAGGAAACTAACACCTGATAGAGCCAACTTCACTAAAGGAAAGGCATCACTGATTATGATAAGGAAGAAGCAATGATCGCTCTTAAAATAATTCAAGGACACTTTCAAAAGACAAATTGCCAAGGACTGTAAGAATGACAACCACAAAGCCTGCGGTAGCTATACCACACATGTAGGTGTCAACTTCCAAATATGCTGCCAGCTACTGACAAATGGCAAGGAATACACTGAACCAACTTTCATTGCCCACATCCTGGGGGACAAGTTCAGTGCAGATTTCCCCCCATCACCCCTAATAGGGCCTGTGTTCATCACAGAAGGATGCAGAGCCCCAGACGTCATGGACATGCAGGTAAGGACAGCCCTTTCTAAAGCCAAGAACACAGCATCAATGGGACTGAATGGTGTCCCAGGCTGTGTCTCACACTAGGCCCAAAAGGAACCACACCCTCACCTACATTCACTGGCCAGACTCAATCATACCACAGGGTATGTACCTAAAGAATGGCATACACCAACAGTCATCCAGCCCTACAAAGGTGGTGCCACAAAGAACCTGGAAATCATTGCCCTATATGTCTACTCAGCCTTGTCTACAAAGCTATTGAGCAAATTGTCATGGAACCCATAAACAGTGACATTGGGGACCTCCAGAAACTGGACTCTACACAACCCCACCTTGTTAAAGGCAGACCCTGCCTCCTAAACATAGTTGACTTACTACAAACAGTTACCAAGGACATAGCTGGAGGTGAAAGTAGTCCACACAGCCCACCTGGACCTCACTAAGGACTTTTTACACCATTCCCCACTTTGTCATCATGAACACGCTTACCATCCTGAACATCAACAGCTATGTCACAGGATGTGTGGCCAAGTGGCTCACAGATCAAACACACATGTTCAGAGTTGCGGGTGCCATGTCCGACTCTAAGACAGTCAAAAATGGCATCCCACGGGTCCTGGCCCTGGGACCCCACCTGTTCAGTAGACACTGCTCAGAGGTACAGGCAAGCATGGGAGGAGTATGGCTGAACAGGTTTGCAGATGACTGCTAACTGTGGTCCATAATCGACTCTATGGCTGACACACACATCCTCCAGAAGGGGCTTACAGAGACAGATACCTGGTGTCAAAACAATGCCCCAAGAAGAATGGCAAAGAATGCATAGTCATCCCCTTTGGCTAAAACAAAGTGCAAACAAATGGCCACATAGGTGGTACTCCAGTATGTATGGAGAAAGTCATGAAGGCCCTGGGCACACAGTTAGATAGTACACTCTTCTGTGATGATCACATGGCCAAAGTGTTTATACATTCCTTCTATGTAGCTCACCCAATGTCACGTAATGTAACCCACTTTGTCTAGTCTGATGATGTCACCAATCTACAAATATACCTGTGGAAAGTAGAACTCCCAGTAATATGTATAGTGCGTTGTGTAAATGTGTACTCCTGTGATATCATAAACCAGTTAGGTAGGGGTTTGAATCCTGCACTTGACAAGTATGTGTGTGCCTGTCTGTGTGTGATCTCCTTGGAGAGAAGCAACCTTTTTGGAGAGTACTCATACACCTTAAAAGTGGTATTCTAATCTTTGTCAGGTCTGATGATGTCACCATCTGTCAAATATACCTGTGGAAAACAGAACTCACAGTAATGTGCATAGCACGTTGTGTAAATGCGTACTCCTGTAGTATCATAAACCAGTTAGGTAGGGGTTTAAATCCTGCATTTGATGAGTGTGTGCGATCTCTGTAGAAATAAGTAACCTTTTTGGAGCATACTCATACACCTTAAAAGTAGTATTCTAATCTTTGTCAGGTCTGATGATGTCACCATCCTTCAAATATACCTGTGGAAAAAAAAACTCACAGCAATGTGTATAGCGCATCGTGTAAATGCATATTTCCATAGTATCATAAACCAGTTAGGTAGGGGTTTGAATCCTGCACTTAACAAGTGTGTCTGTCTGTGTGTGATTTCCTTGGAGAAGAGCAACCTATTTGGAGCATGCTCATACACCTTAAAAGTGGCATTTTAATCTTTGTCAGGTCTGATGATGTCACCATCCTTCAAATATATCTGTGGAAAAGAGAACTCACAGTAAGGTGTATAGCACATCATGTAAATGTATACTCCTGTAATATAAACCAGCTCAATAGGGGTTTGAATCCTGTACTTGACATGTGTGTCTGTGTGTGAATTCCTTGGAGAGAAGCAACCTTTTTGGAGAGTACTCATACACTTTAAAAGTGGTATTCTAATCTTTGTCAGGTCTGATGATGTCACCATCCTTCAAATATACCTGTGGAAAATAGAACTCACAGTAATGTGTGTAGCATGGCATGTAAATGCATACTTCTGTAATATCATAAATCAGTTAGGAAGGGGTTTGAATCCTGCACTTGACAAGTGTCTGTTTCTGTGTGATCACCTTGAAGAGGAGCAACCTTTTTGGAGAGTGCTCATACACCTTAAAAGTGGTATACTAATCTTTGTCAGGTCTGATGATGTCACCATCCTTCAAATATACCTGTGGAAAAGAGAACTCACAGTAATGTGCATAGCATGTCGTGTCGATGCATACTCCTGTAGTATCATAAACCAGTTAGGTATGGGTTTGAATCCTGCCCTTGACAAGTGTGTGTCTGTTTGTGTATGATCACCTTGAAGCGAAGCAACCTTTTTGGAGAGTGCTCATACACCTTAAAAGTGGTATACTAATCTTTGTCAGGTCTGATGATGTCACCATCTTACAAATATACCTTTGGAAAAGAGATGTATGGCATGCCGTGTTAATGCGTACTGCTCTAGTATCACAAAATAGTTAGGTAGGTGCTTGAATCCTGCACTCAGTGAGTGCGTGTGCTCTATGTGTGTGGCACTTTGGTCAATGTGTACTGGGTTTTGCCTTTACTACTGTATGACATGTCAGTATGCATTGCACATGTGAGGTAGCTGTGTGGCAAATACATATACGTACATGTTACCTCAATTATTGCATGTGTGTGAACCCTGCTTTCTCCAAGGACACAACTGTCATCTTTGCCAGACTGTGCTGCTGCTTCCTAGACCTTAGGTCACATCTGTATGCTTGTGACAAGGCCAGCCACTGCAGTGATCCCTGGCCTAGGTCATTCATGTCACACACACACATTACGGTTACTATTGAATTGTGTGAGTGAGGGTTTATGGCCGAGGTATATGTTAGACCGGTTCTAACGCAGCAAAGTCTGTCAGTGTTGACTATTCATTATAGGTGTACAACAGCCTTTGTGGATATGCATGCAAAACCCTTATTGCGTATGTGATCCATCAAGGTATTTCAAAATACCTTAGGAAATGTGATTATCAAAGGAGAGATGAGGCAACACTTGGTTGCATGTACACATTGGTACCTGTTCATCATGTTGATGGCTACTACCTATGTGGTACTGTGGGGATACTATGTTCCGTAAAGGTGGATGACTATGCTTAGTTTGGATAATAGCTTTACAGCATGGGTTTGACAACAGTTATCTGTCTGTGTGGTACCCTTGTGGAGGATGTGTGTGTCATCTGGAGAATGCATTATAGGCCACAGTATGCATTACCAGATGTGGGCGGACATATCCCTACTGTGATTGCTTGTACCTAAGAAAGCTATATGCCAAACAGGAGTGGTCTCAGTAATGGGTGCAGGTGAATACCACTGGTTACTGGCATAGTATAGTACCTGAAGGATGCAAATTTTGCTGTGTGTCCTACAGCTGTGTGTCAGTCATAAAGACATCATCTAACAATTGGTTATGGTCAGGCTGTTGAAGTTATGTATACTACCAGAATGCAGAACAATGACAGATAGTAACAGTATCACCCACAGCACAGTGCCAAACCATGTCATACACACATGTGTAGTCAGGTTCCGAAATGTGTGTCGTACAATAAATACTGGCCACCAATAGAAACTATGTAGTGTTACTGTGTAATACAGGGCATGTCACCCTGCCCATGTGTCCACTATGCACGTACATGCAGACAGTGCACCTCCACCATGTTCACAGATGTACACCTGCAAATCTGTGTTACACACATCCCACACATACTGTCCACTCTCTAACACATGCTGCCAATACTACACACATCAGCCAAGTGGCACGTGGGCGGACAATACACTATGTTAACTAACACTGGTGTATACAATACTACAATGACAATCATAGCTTTAATGCATCATGCCTGCTCAGCTACACCTTCAAGCATATCATTACTCTCTACTGCTAACAACATGGTAACATTGCTTTACTGCTATAAAATCACCCTGTGCATCAGCACCATGGTAGCCTGTTCCTGCATCGATGTTACAGATGACAGGAGGTGGCACAGGTTTCATCATATGCACAGGGTGTGTTGATGGTTTGCCATAGACCTACAGTGAGCCATCCAATCGACATGTATGTGTGTGTGTGTGTGTGTGTGTGTGTGTGTGTGTGTGTGTGTGTGTGTGAGGGGCAAGAGTACTGCTATGGGCCAATGTTGTTGTAATGTGTGCAGGTATGTGTTAGCCCTAGGTGGCTGGTTCCTGTGTGTGTGTGTGTGTGTGTGTCTGCATGCACACAGTTCCATCATGTGGCTGCCATATACAGGTAGTTGTGGGACAGCAAGAAAAATAAAAGAGCACAGAGTTGCGAGTCCACAATCTTAGTTTAATATAAAAAATAATAAAACAAACAGGTTAAGCGCTTTCATCAATAAGTATGACTTTCTCAGAACAAACTGCCATTATGAATTTTACATTTAAATACAAGTTGCTGGTCTGCCATTGGTTCTAAACCAACCAATTCCATTTATGGGAAGAGGACATAATAAAATATACAAGCAAGAATTAATTTCAATAAAATAAATAATTTCATCATAAATGACCATGTCCACATAACATAACCTTAAAAGAGTACAAAATTAGTACAAAAATACTGCCACAAAAACACTTGGTTGCAACAAGCATTATAAACATTGCTAGATTTGATTTGCCTTCTTTTTGAGAATTGGCATTATAGTAATATGCTGATTGAGCCCAGGTGGATAATCAGCAGCTAGTCTTAACTGCCACAATAACTCTTTCTTGTATAATGCATTTTGTCAATCCCCACCCCTTATTTCAACAGTTAAAAATTCAAGTATACCAAACTTGAAGCATAGATAACCATCACATATAATGCTATGCTTATATAAAGCATTAGTATCTTTTTTATTTTTAATATCATAGAGATGCTCATATATTCTAGTTTTGAACATTCTCTCTGTTTTACCTACATAGAAGGAAGGACAGGTGCTGCAGATGGCTATATAAACTAACTTATTGGAACAACAACTACCACTTTTTAAGAAAACATGACTTTTGTTTTTATTATCAAGGGAGATAGAATAATCTTGCAATATATATGAACAATAGGAACACCTCCCACATGGTCTACTTCCACATCTTTTATCATGTTTAGTACTACAACTACTACCTGTCTCTAATAAAGACTTAAGGTTAAACCCCACCTTCGTAGAGAAAATGGGTTTATCACCCAAAGTATGAAAAACATCAGTATTGGTTTTAAAAACGTTCCAATTTCTTATCAAAATTCCTTTGATCTGGGAATATAGAGGATTATACTGCACTACACATGCTTGCTGAAAATTGGGCACAGACTGCAATGTTGTCTCTGTAATTTTTTGTTGAATGTTATCCCCACCAGTGCCCAATAAAGGTACATAAATATTACCCCATTTATCTAGAACATCCATAAGTATGGGCTTAATAAAGTCACTTGGGTACCCTCTTTCTAGAAACATGTCCCTCAAATTTCCAAATTCTGCTATAACATCATCTCTCACAGTTGTCATCCTAGCAATTCTTATGGCTTGACCCTTTATGATACTTTTCTTCTGGTAAATAGGGTGATGGCTGGTGTAATGCAAGTAGTTATTACAAAATGTGTTTTTACGGTAGATTTTGGAGATAAAACCATTGTGATCTTTAATAATCTTAGTATCTAAAAAATTAATTTCCTGTTCATGAAACTGATGTGTAAACTTCAAATAATCTGTAGTTGAATTTAAGTACTGAACAAATTCTATTATTTTTTCTTTGCTTCCTTTCCATAAAATAAAAATATCATCCAAAAATCTGCCATAGTAAGTGACATTAGTGAAAAACAACTCATTTTGGAAAACATACTTGTGTTCCCAGCCCAGCAGGACTAGGTTAAGCAAGATATAGGGGCGCAAGCTGCGCCCATAGCCACTCCCTTAAGCTGCTGAAAATATTCGCCTTCAAAGAATATGTAATTGTTTTCCAATATAATACTCATTAGCTCACATATAAGCAAATTTTCATCAGTAGTCAAAGATGAATACTTGAAAAGCACCTCCTCAAATAGACACAAGCCTTCTTTTTTTGGAATACAGGAAAAAAGTTCCTGCACATCTATAGTGAGGAAAGAGGTATCCACTGACCATAAGTCTTTACTAATCTGTTCTAAAAAATTCCATGAATCCTTTAATAAATGGGGGAATTTATTCATAATATGCTTTAGTTTCTTATCCACATAGACTGCTATATTATGGGTTTTAGAACCAGTGGCTGCTACAATAGGTCTAAATGGTGGTTTCTTTAGACTTTTATGCACCTTAGGTATTCCAAAAATCACTGGAATTTTTGGGTATTTATTAAGCAAGAAATCATAGTCATCACTGGAAATTCTCTTATCCATTAAATATTCATAAAGATAACTGTCTATTCTGCTATATGAAATATTCATCTCATTTTTGGAACATAAGGAGTAGTTGTCTGTTATAAATAATACACTTTGCATGTCATTGATGTAGTCTTCTGACCTATATAAAACAACACCACCACCCTTGTCTGGAGTCATAATTCTTATACCCTTGTCATCCTTTAAATAGTTTAATAAACTTTTCTCATTATAAGTTAAATTATTGAATAATCTTCTTTTCTCTCCCCAAACTTTATATAAGTCGTCTTTTATTAACTTTTCATAAGCAGCAACCAGAGGATGCAAAGGAGGATTAAAGGTGCTACTTCTTTTAAGAGTATCTTTTGACACAACACTAGGGGACTTCCCTGAAAACAAGATGCTCAAATTTAATTTTCTTAAGTATAACTGAAAATCAACCATTACTCCAGCTATGTCAGGTATTTTAGTTGGAACAAATTTAAAGCCCTTTGAAAATAAGGAAAAAAGATCTATTGTAATGGGAGTATCAGAATAATTATTTATGTTGAAGCCATTAAAACTGTATTGGATGTTATCTAAACATTCTATTTCAGTTACAGGACCTTTCACTTGACATATTCCTGATTTTACTGCATTGTCCTGTTGTAAGTTTTGTACACGCCCTGTCTGCGATTTGCTATTCTCTTTGAGCATCTGGGAAGCGGAAAATCCTGAAAATCAACAGAATATTCAGGGTCTAGTTCCCCACTGCCCATTTCAAAATTGCAATTATTGTTGGGTGCTGCCCTGTTGTTCCCATCACTTTTAACCTTTCCACGTTCTCCTTCCTGAAAAACTAAATTTTCAGTAGGATATACTTTATGGACTTGATACTGTTTAACATCTCTATCCAACTTTTTGATTTTTTTCTTAAAGACACCATCACATTTTTGGTCTTCCCTACTGATAACTTTATAATACAATTTTTCATACTGCTCAAACAGCAAATCAGTGACAATTTTTTCATTTAATACATTTACTTCATCACATAGTCTAGTTTCCATTACCTCATAAAAGGAAACAGTATTGTCTAATAGTTCCAAACCCCATTTGTTGAACATGTCAGTGTATATCTTGACAATATCAGCATCATAATATATTCCATAAGGAAATTTAAAAACTCTTAATCCCTGTGGAACTATTTCTCTTTTAATACATTCAATTAAATAACACACTTCCATTTGACACATTTTTAGTTTAAACAATTTCCTCTCAAAGGTATAAACCATGTCTCTTAATTATTCAAAATTGTATTGTCCAGTTTTCCTGTTAGCAGATACTCCATTACTCCTTTGTGGACTTGCACCAGAAAAAACAAAAAGCTTATAAAGTAAATTACCAAAATGTTCATGATTTTTATAAGTTACAGCTTCTTTACAGTTGCATGACCCACAGTTTCTGTTAGAATTCGAAAATTCCTTTCTTCCAGTAACCTTACTACTGGTGCACAAGTTGTTATCATTTAAAAACTTGCTATTGGTATTAGTATGAACAGTACCTTTAAGCAAACCTTCCTTGCGACAGGTTTTCTTCATGTTAGGGAAGTCCAATGATGCAGGTTCGATGTCTCCTTCAAACTGCACCACACAATTACTTTGATGTCCATTATTACAACGAACAGGCTCCTGTACATCACTTAATTCGATAAAACTGTTAGCGTTGCAAGGAGAACGCCTTCTCTCACCACCATTATGAATTTGCGCTGCCGTGATGATGTCATCAGTTTTCTTAAAGCAGCAGGAAGAATTAGAACCATCAAAACGAAAAGCATTACCAGCAACAGCTCCATCGCACTTTTTAGAGCCATCCAAAGCAACATCACAGTCCAAATCTTTTTTAGTTGTGGGAAAGCCACAGACTATACCTGCCAGACTTTACAGATCACCATCTCTGGCCACGGATATGGTACCTGTGCCTGGCAGGGGTGCTACTGTCACTATCAAGTACTAAGTCAGACTGGGTACTATCCCCAGAGGTAGATGGATGTACACTGGACCCAGGTCCCTGCTGGGACTGTCCAGAGCCACGTGCACATGGTCTTCTAGGATGTTCTATCGACAGACCACCCCCAACATTGCTGGGGCTGGTACTGGCACTGCGGGAGTGGCTGTGACTTGGGGGACATCCGTGGTGACTGCCAGCTGCTGATGTTGCTGGCATGCATTCACGTCGATGACTCAACCATCCCGCATTGTCCTGACACATGGACATGACATTGTGGAGGACATCTAATGTCTCTCCCCAATGTTTATCTGTGACCTCAGTGTAATGACAGATGGCACCTGCTAGGTCATGGATACTGTCAATTACGGTGGTATGTGCCCTCTGTGCCCATAGTCACTGTCTGGTGTACAGTTCCATACGTGCCTGTGCCTCCATGACGGCCTGGAACATGCGTGACATTGTCAGACCTGTGGCACATCTGGCAGTGGCATGATGAGCAGCAGTGCTCGGTGAGAACCCCTGGACATCTGCCTATGTGGTACCCTTCCAGACATTTGGGTATGGCTGCTGTGTTGGGATGCATGTGCCATGGATACCACACTGTCCTGGCCAATGCTGACTGTATGCTGTCCCTCAGCTAATGGCATTGGTGGTGGATGTATTGGCAGTATGACTGTGTGCATGGATGGGGTGGACACTTGTGTACTGTCGATTGGCAGCCCAACGACAGACCCTGGCAAACATGCCTGTGCCTCAACACACCTATCATCATCATCACTATTTTGCTCAGTGACATTGGTTTCCCCGCTGCATTGAACCAGCCCAAAGTCAGCATCTGTGAGAGAAAGACAGGAAACACACTTTACGACCTGTACATGATGTCGGCACACATGCACACATGAACACATGCACAAATGAACACATGCACACATGCACACATGCACACATGAACACATGAACACATGCACACATGAACACATGCACACATGAAAACATGCACACATGCACACATGAACACATGCACACATGCACACATGCAGACATGAACACATGAACAGATGCACACATGCACACATGAACACAGGCACACATAAACACATGCACATATGCACACAAATGCACTCCTCACTAAAACAGACACACACACACACACACACACACCACCAGCAATCCAGAACATACTCAATAGCAGGTGATGGTAGGGTACAGTATCACAAGCCAATCAGTTATATCACATGTGTCAGCATGCAGGACGTGTGTTGCTCAACAGCATGCAGTGCGGGTGTAGACAGCCCTTGCTAATAACAGTATACATGGCTTTGATGCATGTGTGTTGTTGTTCAGTGATTGGCCTCACCCTGGAATGCAATGTGTACATGGCCACAACATTGCTGTGCAAGTATTGAAAGCTCTGCATGTCTTGTGCACCATCACTCACAGGTATACATACCATGGCTGGATGTGTATCTGTGTGTCACATAGATATCCATTTCTGATTAGTGCATCTGTGTCTTTAGCAAATGATTGTGGACACAGGTGTGGCACATGCATGCTATGTATACACACAGGAATAGTGGTGCATGTATACCTGATGGAAAACCATTGCTCAACATAGCCATTGTACAGTGGTTATGGTGAGTGTAGGACATATTGTGGACATGCCAGTGAAAGCCATGACATGGCATGCTACAACACAACTGCAACGTTAAACTTCACACACACACATTGTGTGACATGTGACCTATACACTCAATAGCATTACATGACATATATGTGTCACTTTGTACAAATGGTGATTGCTATGCATAATGTGTATCAGTGCATATGTTTGCACACACACAACATTGAGGTGCATAGCAGTTAATGCTATGTGTTGTACTGTGGTCACTGTAGGTGGATGGGGTGTAGTACCCTGAGCCATCATCATGCAGCATCGTGTGGTCACTCAAGGCTACTAATGTGTGCCAGAACAGCACATACCATGCTGTACCGGAACTGCAGTACCATGGCTACATTCACCATTTCACAGCCAGTTGTTACATGGGTTTGTATGGTGCCCAATAGGGGGCATTGCCTAACATGAATGTGTTATGTGTTGAAGAGTGTCGCACAGCCATATGAAAGGCATCTACCCCTCAGGTATATCATGTGTGCTGCTTGGATGACATTTGGGATACTGGAGTGTGACCTTACAGCGGGTGTCTGAATACGCCATGTGTAGCATGTTAACGTGTACTGTGTATGACAATGTTGTGTATGTTGTGTGCATGTGTATTGACTCTGCCTATCCAACGTCCACTACAGTGTTGCCACAATTGTGTGGGATGCTCTGTGTATTGTATGGGTTTTAGGCAGCTACCCACATTACTGGGATGTGCATAGTCTCACAGCAAACATGCACAGCATGCATTATGCGTAGGTGTGATACGTGTACATGGCCTACACCTCACCTATGACATGCACATATAATTAGCAATTTTAAATGTAGAACACACTCACCAGCATGGGTCTACTGCCTTGATGTCACACCAGAGGGACCTACAAGGATATGAGACAGTTTGTCACTGGCAACAACTGTGGCATTGCTACTGTGTGTTCGCAATGTTACAGTAGTACAACGGTTGACAGTCACAGGCATACAGATCATATTCCTAATTATTAGTATTGCACAACACTAGGCACCACATCTTCTAACTACACAGTACACATCTCAGATAAGCATGCTATAACAATAGAGGTAACAGTAGTCTACAGCTATGCCATGTTACCTGCACGCTCCGTGTCAACTTGCTGTGTGACTCCGGCCTCCATGATGATACATGTTAGTTGTTGTTGTTGTTGTTGGCCAGGAGCCACCTGGCTCAGGAGCAGCTCCTCCACTCTGGTGGGGGGTTGGATGGCTACCCCACCACCTGTGGCAAGCTGTTGTCCACGGATATCAGACGCACGCTGTCGGACATGTCTAATTAAGTCACTGCAGTGATGGCGTACCTGCTCATATGTCCGGTTATGCATGTCTATGTCATTTACCCTACGGACAAGATCTTGCCCCAGTGCAGTCCACTCATGCTGGTCCTGGCTGGTTCTGAAGAACAGCAGGGCATAGTGCTGCACCAGGCTTGTTGTGATTATTTCTTCCTCTACTGGGCTATAGCTGGGGTTACGATGATGGGACATGGCCCTGGAAGACAATGAAACAATATGTGTGAGCAAGTTATGTGGCACACTTAACATTCTAAAGTACAGATATCAATAAACTGCCATATATAGCAACCTATTGGCTGTCACAGGATACACACTTTCAAACTTTCAAAACCACATATCAGTGCTCAGCCCACAAATGCCTGACAGTGCTTGGCATACCCTATATATCGAACCATGTTTTGCACAGCAACAAAGATAAACCAGTATGTAAGACTATAAACAGTACATGGCACACTGTATGTGACACAGTGCACAGTGCACCACCTAGCCACAGGAGGTATATATCAAGTTAATGCATCAAGAAATATGTAATCCATTGCAGTGATCGTACAGATCAGTTACAGTATTACCAGTATACCACACTAGTCGTTGATGACATTGAACTTGAGTCCATGGCTTTGTCACCAGGCATCTGTTGCAGTAAATATGTCCCTGCCCCCCCACCCTCTCTCTCTCTCTATATATATATATATATATATATATATATATATATTTATATATATGTATATATATATATATATATATATATATATATATATATATATATATATATATATATATATATATATATATATATATATATATATATATATATATATACACATACATATAAACATCCATTGGTGTACATATAGATATACATATAGGCACATATACAGTCCACCTTTCATGGTGGGGATATCAATTATGTGAAGGTTGTGAGGTATACAGTTATGTCATAATATTGCACAGTGTTGTGCGGAATGCATTGAAGGTGTTCTCAGGCCATGTCGCTTTAGCAGGCCTCACTGTCTGCAACCCTGCAAACCTGACGAATCATACTCACAGTGTTTAACCACCACATATCATATACCAGCACTGTATGCTGTCTTGTTTGCCACACACTACAAACTACATAGAAATATGCACATAAAAACCTTCAACAATATATATATATGTCCACCCTTCACAAACAGTTGCAGTATGTCCCTTGCTCTATGCACATGTACAGATGCTAATATATCTGACACAGACAGATCTCTCCATATGTGTGTGCCATACACACACAAGGTCCACACTGTTGTAAGTTCGTGTACCTCACGGCTGACCTGTTGGTCCTTGCTCCAACATGAACAGGTGTCACATGTGAGCACACAATAATATTAGAGGGTGTATATATAGCTGCAAATGCTAGATTAGCATACTAGCCTGGTACAGCTGTTGCCAATGCTAAGCTACACATTAATATGACTATCATGCATTTGTTACTCTGTCACATCCATGTTTATGTAACCGTATGCGCTACACCCCCAAACAGACATTGTACACACTACTGTACAGAACACAGATAAGATAGATCAGATGTTTGACATTTAATGCTGAACTACATATGTCACAGTCATATCCCACTGCACACAGCTGCACACTGATTTCTCCATGCCAGTAGTTATGCAGGGCATCTGTTCATAGATACGTACTGCTGACACATATGGATGATTTTAACTGTGTAGAGTACTCTTCATAAACATCTACTACATACCAGTAAATACATAGTTGTTGCATACCTTTCCTTTGTATGTGTTCGTATCTTTCATTTCCGTGTGTTTACTGATAGATGTTGGTAATATATCTCAGTAATGTCTTTAGATATATTTCTCTTTTTTCAGTACACATTTTTTTTCAATATATTACTTATTTTTCAATATATATATTTTTTTACAATATATTTTTTCAATATATTTTTTCTTCATATATATTTTTTCACTATATTTCTTATTTTCAATATATTTGTTAGTTTTCTATATATATATATATATTTTTTTTCAAATATATTATTTTTCAATATATTTCTTTTTGTCTATATATTTGTTTTCAATATATTCTTTTCTTCTTTCTTTTTTTCTTTCAATATATGACTTCTTCTTTTGAGATATATATATATATATATATATATATATATATATATATATATATATATATATATATATATTTTTTTATTCTGCAGCTGTTGTCTGCATCTGTCTCTCTCTCTCTCTCTCTCTCTTGCTCTCTGTCTCTCTCTCTCCGTCCATAGCTGCAATGAAATGATTGCATGTGTGGACAGCAAGTACAGTCTGCTTTTATGGGTATCTGCACATGTGCGTGTGATGGCCTCTACACCAATTGGTGGCCACCATTTGGCAATTGCATGCAGCCTGCTGTGTGGTACTTGCAGTACTCAGTGTCATAGCAACCCAATGCTATAAATTGCTAAGTCAGGTAGGCGTAGCCCTTTCAGCTTTCTGAAGTGGGGACCATGCTTGTTTGCTGTGGACACCGTTGTGTAAGTCAGAAGGTTGGTATAGTTTTTATGACTGATGCTAGCAGTGTAGCTAGTAATTTGAATGTTGTACTTAGACCTGGATGTTGCCTCTTCCAGTACACAGTTGACAGTGTAGATTTATGCTCACCCCTACAAATGCTAACACAAGATACGTGGGAGTATGTAGTTTATTTTCTACTTATACAATTTGCTGCCATACATACGTAGTTATTGAGATGTTTTCATTTGGCACATGAACTGTTTGTGGACTGCTTTACTGTGGATATTAATGTACTCACTTCTGCACAGTTTGTGTTTCTTTTTGTTGACATTAGCACAGAATGCTCATGAAAACTGCACAATTCCAGTACTGAGTATGCCTACCTACATCCTTGCTGGACCTTGAACGCACATGTATTTTGTACATTTAGGTGGGGATTGTCCTGCTATGATACTTTGTGGGGGCTGTAAAGTGCTGCTGTAACATTATTTACTGCTAGAATGTCTGGTTCTGTTATCACAGTCATGTAAAGCAATTCCACAACAACTGCTGGTAAAGTTCCACAGAACAGGTTTTGTGTTATGGCATTCCTATCTTTCCTTTACATTCACTCATTCTGATGCATGATATATATATATTTCAGCAACAAGCCGCTGTATATCTACTGTGGCTTAGTGGCACTTCATGCAATCTAGTGTGTCCAAGGTCCGGGGTTCGCAACTGACAGAGGTGTTTTATTTTGCTGCTGAGCAGAACAAGGGCCCTGACATACAGAGTGACTAAGGCACTTTTAAGCGGTTGTTAGTGGGTTTGTGTGGGTTTGCACGATGCTTTGCAATACTTAGCGAAGCGCTCACAAGTGCACACTCGCACAAATCCACTAACTACTGCTTAAAAGTACTTACTCCGGCTAACCCTCACACTCATTTCTTTGAAAGAAAAGAAAATGGGGAAATAGGAAAGTGGTGAAAAAGGGGCACAAGGAGGGAAAGACAGTAGGGAAAACAGCTAGGGATGTGCAGGATGGGTGTAGGGAAGGTCCATAGCTGCCCATTTCTTTAACAGCAACAGCTGTGCATATACTAATAATTTAGATGGAAATTTGAAACCTTCCACCCTTGAGAGAGGGGTGAGGACAATGAAGTATCTTGTACTGCCAATTACATTTCAGCTTATGTGTCCAGCAGACATGTCTGCAAAATGGGCAGCTATGTATGGGGCGTAATTTTTTTGTGGGAGCAGATTTCCTATTTGTTTTTCAGGTGAGAGTGGAATGTGGGGTAGGGGAAGTAGGTATATTTGGGGAGGTAGGTTGGGGAGGTAAACAGACAAGACAAGATGCATACAGAGTGGAATATGACACATGGGGTGGGTGAACACCATTGACGGGGAAGGGTGTTTGGAAATCGCAAGTCCATGAGCCCACAGATGGCAACAGTGGAACTGAGATCCCCACCCATGGGCAGTCACCACTGCACCTTCACAGCCCGGAGGGTGGCTGTGCTGGGGGCTGCGTAGGAGGGCAGGCTCACTCGTGAGTCACTCCACTCTTGCCTTGAGCCCTATGCACCACATCCCGGACTGTTCAGAGGGTGATAGGTGGCCCTCCTCCAGTCACGCTTGCATGGGGGGACAAGCCCCATCCCCTGCAGCGCTTCCTCCCAAGGTGGCACAGGACCAATGGAGGAGGAGGCCCCGGGCTGGGCACCGGACCTGCTGGTGCCAGGTGCCATCGCCAGCTGAGGTGGGACAGGTGGGTCCGCTAGGACTGGCCTTCCCATACGTTCTATATTTAGGAGGATTTAATGACAATATGGGTTAGTAATAGCCAACAGCATTCCAATTTAGTTGTAACAGCGTACAGTAGTATTCCCATTAACCCAACACACCAGAGTTCCAACAGCTGAACAGCAAGCATAACGCATGCATATATAGAACAACAGTGGACATTCCAACAGCATGCAGGATTGATTGGTGGCAACAGGCCATGAAGATTGTGTTATGTGAACAGGGCACGTGCATCAAAGTAAATGCAGATATTTATAAACCAATAGGATATGTGTCCCAACAAATGTTATGAGATTAGAAATACCCATTGAGGTGTGGAATTGCATTGTTTAGGCACATACAGTAGGGTGTAAAAAGATACCTCCATTAACAAGTTATATATACTTGTAGTTTACACTACATTCCTATTGACTGCAGTTATATATCCCCTACATGTATTATTACACTGGGCAGTGTCTGTTAAATTGTAAAATGGGTTTTGCTAGTTCTTGATATACCTGACCAGTATCTGACATACAAACTGTCCAGGATGCAGATGTTACTGCTACATATTTATATATTTCATTTATATTTAAATATCTACATGTCTGTATGTGTTCAGGTGACATTATCAGGTACATGTTGACAGCCCCCTACATTTCTAGCAGCAAACTGACATTTCTGGGAACAGAATAACAAGCTACTCATGTGCCAGATTAACCTGTACATGCCGGCCATGAACCGACAGTTCAGGACTGTATATATGCTTAACAGCTACTGGCACTCCCTTCATCCACTATATATGGGCCTACCCACGTGTGGGTTGACTGCGCTTACTACAACAGTACTATTTCTATAATGCAAGGGTACAACAACATATCGAAGAAAGTGACACGGACACACTCCAGGAATTATACCTTTATTTATTACATTACACACTTTTCTAGTGGCTCTCTCATTTATTTGATATATCAGTGCATGTGGAGGTCTTTTATTCAAGATATATTATACCTTTATTAATGGGTTACAACACCTTTTCATGCTGTCTCACTTATTTTATATAACAGTACATGCAGAGAAGTTATTCAACACTCATTATACCTTTATTAATGGGTTACAACACTCTTTTTCAGACTCTCTCACGTCTTTTATATGACAATACATGCAGAATAATTACTAACCTGCCTGGTGGCGCATCCTTAGCAGCCTATCTGCATAGGCTTGCTGATTCGCAGCATGGACACCTGCAGCTGTGAAGTAAATGATGGGATATTGAGACATACCTATCCATAACATGGACTACTGTAGCAATTCTTGCATACTTAATTCCATGGCTAGATACTCAGTAGTGGGGCATTTTCCATTTGACGGTCCTCCTGTATCCACTGGTTCAGCTGGTCCTCCTTGCATCTCATCAGGTCTGAGAAGTGGTGTCTGACCTGCTCACCAGTCCGAGGGATGCCTGTGGCACTGGTGAGATCATGTGCTAGACGGTTCCAGGCTTCCGCTTTAAATTCAGTGCCCTGAAACTGGCCCTGCAGGAGTCGTGCATCATGATGATGGATGAGGAGCCAAACTATTACTTTTGACTCCTCAATGCCCCACCGTTGCACTCGAAAATGAGAGCCCTCTCCAACACCGGCCATACTGTCTGCAGATGGGAGCTACAACCAGTTATGGCAATTATTCCCACCTATGGAGCTTAAATATGCCTCATTTCCCACACTTATTTGTGATTGGCCAGTTTTGAAAATTCTCAGCTAAGAGCAGACATGCTTAGCAATGGGCAAACTTCCATTTATATATATGAGTGTGTTGGAAATGCATCCCTATTAAAACCTGCCATGGCGTAGTGGTTTAGTACTGTGACTATGGTGCACAGTATCCTGGGTTCGAGGCCTGCTGTTGCTTTTTATTTTACTACTAGCCAGGCCGGCTTGGAGGTGTGGCTGTGTTTAGTTGACTTTGTTCAACTTTGCCCAACGTTGCTCTACGTTGCTCTATGCTCCCCGACATTGCCCAATGTTGCCCAATGTTGCACTAGTTAGCACGGTGCGCAGCTCCGCGCGAACATGTTTTGTTTGCGCTAGTTAGCGCGATGCGCAGCTCCGCACAAAACTATTGCGCTAGTTAAAGCAGTGCTCAGCTATGAGCAACTGAACTTAACTGTGCTTAATACTAGTAAACATTGCTTAGTAGTGCTTCACATTGCTTAAGATACATTACTTATGCATTTATCAGTATGCATGACCATTCCACATGCTTTTATATACATATATATATATATATATATATATATATATATATATATATATATATATATATATAAAATATTGTTCACTACCACATAGGCCATTTCAATGCATTTTACTGAGATTTAAAAGGTAAATGTCAGGAATTCTATTTATGGACACATTTCTGACAGAAAATAGGTAAGAGAATAGTGGGACTCGAACCAGGAATGCCTCCTCTTTGTGCGAGGGCTCTACCACTATGCTATTGCTATTTGGCTTAATTTACATATAAATAGTTTATTATCCTCTTCGATGTCTACACTGCTAACTGTAGCTAAGCAATGGGCAAACCTGCGCATACATGCACAAATACAGGAAGCTATATCGTGAATGATAAAAAAAAGGAACCTTTACATTTTAAACTTGTACAAGGATTTAGAATGTGGGGGAGTGTAGTGTTGGGTATGTGGACATTTGAGCGGACTCGCTCATTTCAGTTGACATTTGCAGTTTAGGCACTTGCAGGGCCATGGTATTTGGACTGCTTGGCAGTCTGACATGCCCCCTGCAGTTGTGCATGTTCTGTGTAAGCCTTAGAGTTGAGTCAGCGTGCCCTCATGAATATGCATGATGCGCTAGCATCATACCCTTACACTGCAGTTTCCATGTAAGACTTAGTCTTACACAGAGGATTAGTGAATCCCGGCCTTTGTCTTACAGACTCCTGGAGTGTGAGCTCTGCCTCACTTACCATGTCATTAGAGATCCAGTGGTCCTTGACATCTATATCTCAATAAGACAAACAACTCATTTAGCACTAGAACCAAAGACCTGAAGCTTCATCAGCAGATATACAGAACACAACAAAGAGGTAGATTTTCAGTTGGAATTAAACTGTTTAAATGATGACAGGACATACAGAAATGGCGTGAGTGGAGCAATGTGTAAGGAACAAACAGTAGCTGGTGAGGAACCGCATGAGAGGTATAGCTAGTTATTCTGGTACTCATTGCTGTCCCCTGTATGGGAACTCCCAGTTCTATTCTTCCTCATCTACTCTCCTCAGATCAAATTTGTAGGAAAAAAATAAATAAAATAAAAAGGTATGTTCATGATCTGGCATTCTGCAATTAAAGAGCAAGCCAGGTCAGGTCCATATCCATCCTCCTTATCATTTGCAACCATCGACTACTACAGTTTATGACACATATTGCACACTACACATGAAGAACTAAACCACTTAATTTCTGACACAAATGCAGTACCAGCACTCAGAAATGCCATTATCACACTTAAGACTGATTGGGATTTACCAGCTGTGCTCCCTGACACTTTGCACCAAGGGCATCAGCCCCTTCACACTACCCTAGCTAGGCCTCTGAATGATATACTTTCCATTGCTTTATATAATGTCTGCTAACCATGATATTAATTTGGAATTGGAAAAATTAGTTATTTGCAGATCATGCAACATTAAGACAAGGGTATTTAACAGAGTGTTAATTTCAGCAGATTTAAATAAAATATTCACTTAGACTGAAAGATGGCATATGCCTTTTAATTTAAATAAATGTAAAGTCATTCATATTAAGAATAATAATCCTGCAACTGGCTATAAAGTGAAAAGTGTGATACTATATTGAGTGCATCTCATATATTTTGTGAAGTGTTTTATATTAAACCAGTATAATAACTACTATGTAGAATCATGGATGATATAGCAACCATCAAGAACACTATGACTACTATGTAAATGAAATTAATATAGCTTTGATGTTTATATCAAGAAGTACTGAGTCCAAGCATAACAAACAAAAGTGTGTTTCTTTGCAGTTCTCCATGTAGCGTAGCCTACATCTGCAAATTTTATGTGGAATTTGGTGTGTGCAATGGAGCACCAATGGTAATGTAAAACAGAAAATGTAGTGGAAAACCACTAGGTTGATAACAAAAATCAGATAATTACCACATAAGAATGTTTGATGTGTTTTAGCTTGCATCCCATGTAGGTTTAAAAGAAAGGTGTGGTTTGACATAGCTAAATGCAGCCTTGTGTGGTAAGAGTAAAGGTAAACATTTAATTTGGAATGTTCTTTACTCTGTGCTTAAGCTGGGAGTATGGGTATGTTTGTTAGGCTGCTGATTTCTCTCATTAATGGCAGACGTATTCACATGGTCCCACTGTACTCACCTATCCAGATAAATGCATGATTAAAGATTTGCCTTGTAATAGATCAGTCACCAAGAAAAATGCCATCCAGTGAGAAGATCTCTATGTTGTTAGTAAAATTCCACCTCACAGTTTTGAAAACAAGTTTGTTTAAAAGATTATATCTCTTGGAACAGTTTAGAAAATTATACCATTACAGCAAATTCTACTAGAATGAAATAAAAACAATCTTGCTAAGCACAAAATGTTAAACCGTATGCAAAAGTAGAATTAAGATGCACTTGTGGATACAAACATTGGTGCGCAACCTGTTTTTGTCAAAGCACTCAGATGAAAACATTTTTCAAACAGACACTTATTTGCAACACAGTATCATCAGCATCAAAAGGATATATAATTATTAAAAACAACACAAGCATCACAGCATTACCGTACACAATGTAATTTTTTTCAGTCCTTAAGCCATGAAGAGCTGCATAGCCACACTGGATTATTATTGTTGTTTATAGTCTTAGATGATAGCGAGAGCAAAACAGTTGGGGCTACTCTGTTTTATCAAGAACTGAATTTAACTAAACAAATCCTAGTAAACATATTCATGACAAAAATAACCTCACAG
The DNA here is from genome assembly GCF_019279795.1 of Protopterus annectens. Taxonomy (NCBI): domain Eukaryota; kingdom Metazoa; phylum Chordata; order Ceratodontiformes; family Protopteridae; genus Protopterus; species Protopterus annectens. The sequence goes on from NC_056732.1 coordinate 957,899,091, forward strand.
ACTCATCTCACATAAAAAATAATATAAAGCCACCTGGTATAAAATTTGGAGTAACCAAGGGGAATGCAGTAAAAAAGTACAAAAGATATTACAGTATCAATGAACAATACATCATTGATGTTTGACGTGTATCTGGAACAGGATTACAATTAAATACTGCAGGATATTCAATTGCAAATAGTACAAAGTGTTTCTGAAAATAGTGCATGCACAGAGCAGCAGTGTGCAAGAAGGGGTGAGTCAAAGACACTGAAAATGTGATTGAACTTCTAGTAAAGTAACATTGAGTATATCACATGGAAATGATTGAAAAATGGCATGCAAATGAGAATCACCATGCTAATGGGAGCCATCACATTTGCAAATAATGAAATTAATCATGGGGTAGTGATTCAGAACAGAATACAATTTGCTTGATGAGAGACAGAGCTGACCTATTCTGAGCACTAGGAATTTCCAGTGTACGGGACTCAGATTATGATGTTATGAATAGCATCAAAATTAGCAGAGCAGGAGGCATTGCAGGATGACTCTGAATTCAGTGTACACAATGTTATGTATCATCACTCTCGATGTCATTGATGCGTCACAGATGTGTCCACCAGTGATTAACATATCAACACCACCATATCCAGCACATTGCTTCTTACTACCATTTGGGCAGACACCATACAGGAATTCATAAACATGTGCTACCCTCATATGGATTCAAGGGAAAGAATGCAATGCCCATCCCAGAAGACACAAATGTATGCATAGCATTATCTTTCTTTGTTGCAAGGATTTTCAGCATTTGACAGGGATCACATTAGAAGTCTTGAAGGTGTCAACCTCAGGAATCCTATACAAATCCCTTGACATTATGCTGCAGCATGTGGAAGAGCGGTTTCCCCTTCACAATCTCGAATTACTGAATGCTCGAAATTCAGTAACTCGAGACTGTAAAGTCGAAAACCCATAAGCGTGAATCTGCATAAGCACAAATTCAAATATCTCAAATTCGTGCTTATGCATTTCAGCTACGGGATGGGAAGTGTGTGAGTGGGGATGTTTTAAGGAAGTGAAGGTAAGTGAGTGTATGTGTGTGTTTTTACAGCACCACATTGTGTACCATAGTGTAAACAACAAACATCTTGGTGCACATCTCCAGTGCATTTTGTATGCACCACCAGATACAGCAAAAGTAAGCCTTAATAAGTCAAAATAAAATATGTGTGTGGGTTAGGGTAGGGAGGTGGGAGTATGAGTGTGAGTGTTGGATGTGTCTGTATTGTGTGTGTGTCCGAGGCAGTGTAAAATGGCTGTGTGGTGTTTTTTATTTTGTGCATTACTGCAATCTTGTAGTTAGAATATATAAGTAGAGGGGGGGTGGGTGCAGGGGGGCTTGCCCCCCTGCGTGCATGTAGTGTAGGGCTTGTAGTTTATGTGATGTGGGTTGTATATTGTGGTGTTGTGTGGTATATGTGTTCTGTATGTTCTGGGTTTTTTGTTTTCGTGCTTGTGGGTTTCGGGATTTTTGTTGGTTCGACTTTACAGTCTCGAGTTACTGAATTTCGAGCATTCAGTAATTTGAGATTGTGAAGGGGAACCAGAAGAGCATATTTGGTTTCCATGGACAACAGAGGAAAGAATAACATATAAGCAAGTATGGCACTTTTCCTTGAGGTCCCTGGACCATTGACTGAACCCACATTGCCATCCAAATCCTATATGCTCCACAGTATGTCTGGAATACTGAATGGAAGGCTACCACTGCATCAACTACCATGTGGCAAACAATGCACAAAAAGGATCTACAATGTATCTGTATGGCATCTCGGCAATTCCCATGATTTCTTCATCACATACACATGACAGCTATACTGGTTTTTCATTTGGAGTAATGTTATACATGGTCACCTATTTGGTAGGTGTACAAAATTCCAGCCACACAGTCGGAGATATAGTTCCAATGGATGCAGGCAGCAGGCCACTCATAAAGGTGTCCACTGTTGCATGTTACAGGTGACACAGGCTATGCTTTGGAATCATGCCTGCTGACACCCTTCCTTAACCCCCAGACAACTGCAGAAGTGGCTTACAATGCTGCATTGTCACAGATATGAAACACCATGGTATTTTTATTTTGACTTATTAAGGCTTACTTTTGCTGTATCTGGTGGTGCATACAAAATGCACTGGAGATGTGCACCAAGATGTTTGTTGTTTACACTATGGTACACAATGTGGTGCTGTAAAAGCATTTACTCCCAGACAGGCCTGTGGTACCTGTGGTGAAGCAGTCAAGGTGATTAGGTATCACAATAACCACTTCATTTCCATGCTAGGCACAGGCTGACAAAATGTGAAGTGACTCTGGAAAAAAGTGTTGTCTCATCTACAATTATGGGCCGTAACACAGACAACACTGGAGAAAACTGATATTTGCATTAAAACACTCATGTTATGCATTATAGTGTTTCAAGCATTGCCATACCCACGCAGGCTGTGGGGGTTGGCATAGCACAGTCACCATCACTTGCATATAAGGGGTAGGGCACAGGGAAATGGGAAACCAATATTGTTACAGGTAGAAGAACTACTGGAGGTTAAAGTGAAACTCACATGTGTGATTATGAGGATGGATGGAATCAGGCATTGCATCCTTCAACTTCAGAATGGAGATTGTGAATGCTGGCAATGAGTACCATGCATAACTATTGTATCAAGACTGGAACAATCCTTTTTGATGGATGTATAGCTGTGAGTTTTTTTTTTCTTTTTTTTTTTGTGAAATTCCCTCCTGTGGCCTCCTTCTTGTACAGAAGTAACAGTTGATCAGCATTCACAACACAACAAATGGCCTCAGCTAGGTACTGCAATCATTACACCAACAGGTGAAAAGGATGTCATGGAGCCTTGAGACAAAGAATGTCTGCCCTGGTGGGGTGTCACAGTGATGTAGCCTGAAGAGTGTCCAGATCTAATGGCAGAGACAACTCTAGCCAGATGTGAGGTAGTCTCTAGGTTAGTGTGTGCTATCTGCATATACTTGACTTGTGATAATGTCCACCCATGGTGGGTATTTTATATTACCATCATGGATGCAACAGTGGTTGTTAAGTGGATCATCAATTTACTCAGCAGGCATGTCTGCGCCATACCTCTCAACTGTACAGATTTTCACAGAATGTCCAGATTTTTTGTCTCACATTGTTGGTATGTTTCTTATAAAATTATGGTTTTGTTGCTAATCATTGGTAAATTTTTTGAGTGTTGAAGTCAGAAAATAATAACAGACGTTTGAGTTACATACTTCATATCCTTCAGAAAAAAATTCATGCTTAAAACCTGTCATTCTGTCAACTTTCTAAGTTTGTAAGAGCAATATTTAAAAAGTGTCTCTATTTTTGGGCCCTTACCCCCCCCCCCCATTATTTATGGCTTTGTGCAGATTTCTTGCTCTAAAAGGTTTAGAGATATGGTTTGCACCATGTCTATCAAGTCACTATGCATGAAATGCAGGATGTCCTGCAATCCCTGCAATAGATGCACTTCCTCATTCATGCTGCTCATCACACTCATTGTCTTGGATATGGTATGCACAGTGGCATTCTGCACCCTGATCACTGATCTGCTCATCCACTGACTAAAGTCAAAGGTAACACTCAGGTTAGGAAAAGTCCTGGAGATATGGTGGTAATGGCCACACGGATGGACCTCTTCTATGTTGGGTGTGGGCATCTCTGAGTCAGTGTGGCTCACTAATGACATGTGTGATGGTGACTCCTGTGACAGTTTGATGGAAGTTTCAATGATAAAAACCACAAAGGTAGAGAAAAAACAATGAATCCAAGAGCCAGCAGGAAGAAAAACAAATCCAAATGAGACAACCGCTTTATTCAAGGTTTATCTTTTATATCAGTTATTATCTTATTTGTAGGGGATTATGCATACTCTCCATTGTTAGCACTGCTTACACTGCCAATGTGTCATTCATCTCTGCCATGTGCATGGTGCCATCACCATCAGCCACAGGCCACTTAAAGACATCAGGCATGAGTTGGCTTGTTATGTTAAACCAGTTTCCAGAGTAACCTCTGAAAGAATAAACATAACATACTGTACCTGTGGCAAAGCTGGAAAATATGTGTCACTCCTTCTGGCAGGTGGCAAACATACTGCTGCATGTCGATTATTTGCATAGTATATGGACACCTATAATGCTTGTAGTGCAGGATGTTGCACTTGAACCATGATGTATCTGGTGAAAGCATATGCTTATGCATTCCATCGTTTAACTCATTCACACTACTGGGTCACTATACAAGCAAAGATTGAAAATGGAAGAACTAATGTTATGTATCACCTATAGACACACATCTACTTATGTGCAGCATGGCTCACATATTCAAACATAACTCTCAACATTTTCCTCCAGAATTATGGATCCAGGAAAAAATAATTAGGTAAACCCCCCAATTTCAGGAGGGTTAAAGCAAAATTTTGAGTACAAATTAGAGATGTCCCTCCAAAGACCAGACAATTGTGAGGCATTTATCCAAGCTATCACCAGGCAAGAGGTTTGTATCATCTGCCCTAGGCAGGATTACTAGAAAGTCTTTCACTATGTATGATGTGTCTTTGCTGGTTGCTCACCTCCTGTGGTGAACCATTCCCTGCCAGTATCCTGTGCCTTTTTTTTGGCATGTGGTATCATATTATTGGCATTGTGATGTTCTGAATTAATGACCTATTATGGCTGCCCAGATCATTTATATCATGCACCACTCCCTGCAAAACCTGGTTCCAGAAAATCATGTCTGCCTTACCCTTCTCAATGATGCACATGCAAGGACTGTATAGAGCCCGTAGTGCAAAGTATGTCTTTGGTGGGGTGAATTTTTCCAGCCATTACCATTGCCAGGTCCATTAACAAGATAAGTATACCTGTGAGTTATATGTGTTTATGTGTATGCATGGATGTACACCACTGTCTCAGCACTGTCATCCTGTCCCCATTTTATCACAGACCAGTCTGGTAATCTATATGGTAAAGTGTTATCATTCACACACTGTGCTGTATTGACTGCAGTACTGAAAATGTTATTATTGCCTGCTGTCTGATAGCACTGAGCTGGCAGCATGTGGTTTGACCTATGTACAAGAAGTGTCATATCTTCATGCCATGCCTTGTTGTCTGTGTTTATATGGTACATTGTTGTCCTCACATCGCAGGACAGTAAGTTGTCATATTCATGTGCTCCATTTCCTGGCAGGATAAGCCTCCCTCAACAGGACAGCAGCATGTTATGCACTTGTGCTAAGTTCTCTGTCAAGGTAAACGATACAGTCCCTCCCTCCAGCAAGACAACCACTATCATACCCTTTTGGTATGTTATCCTACATGACACTCCACTCAGTATCTGCTCCTGTTGCTTCCATGTACCCTTGGGTGAATGTTGCAGTCTGTAGGTCGATTAGAATTTGTCATGTCTGCTATCAATACACCCATATGGCAGTTCTGATTACTAATCACTATATTGCAGTTCTCAAGTTTCTACTCATAAGATCTTCCACAGTATAGTCATTCCTCTTTTTATTAGATTAAAATGGGATTTATGACATTGGCAGTTATGCTAATGAGGTGTTTTAGTGTAATCATATCTGATTCCGTGCTGTAACACAATGTGTTATCAGTCACAATCAGGGCTACCATTCATCCTTGCCCATGCCTGGGCTTTGTGAGCATGAGTAGAGTGTAGTATTCTCATCCATGTCGGCTATGAAGTTCCATGCTTTGATAATTTCCATCATTCATTTCATGATATGCATCATATGGTGTCAATTATGTATAATGGTGCACACAAAGGTACATTTTCTTCCTCATTCTGACCTCTAAAGTAGGCATGACCACCACAGTCACTAGTTGCAGCATGGGTCCAACCTGGTGCAGTCTGAAGATATTTTTTTTTTCCATTTGGTTCTATATGAAGTGCCTGCTGGAACAATATGATAGTCCCCTTCTTAAGATCAATACCTGGCACTACATTGATAGGGTGGTGAATAATACCACTGATATCACCTATTCTTCTGAGCAGTGAAAGCATGGGAAAGATAACCTGCATAGGTATCACCCTGACCTGCTTCACCAGGGGAGGCAGGCATAGAGAGGAGTAGCCAACTTCCTATGATAAGCATTGTTTATGTGGCTTGGCAATGTACATTCAGAATATCACCAGTTGTTGCCATTGCCATGTGACTACTGTTTGGTTTGTTTAACAGCAGCACAGGAGATTTTGCCTTGATTCACAAGCCTATCTAAGAAAGCATGATGAGTTATACAGGTAGCTGGATACATGTAATATGAACATCTTTGTAATGTAATATGGAAATACAGTCGTCATAGACAAATAAATTAACTTGTGGTATTTTTTTTCACTTTATATATTTTTTTTCTCTTTTTACAGGGTCAACTGTGGTGAAAGCTGAGGTGTGGTGATACCTCCACTGGCCAATATGCCTGCAACTGGGTCACCAGCAGTCCCAAGGTTTGCTTTGTCACATGGGAACAAAAGTGACCCTGTGCAGGGTGACATGGAGATCTTGATTGAGGCCTCTGTACCACATCTTAGGAAGAGGGCTAAAGATCCTCATCTGAGAGTCCTCCATAGGGTTGTCCTTTGTATCCTGTCATCAATAAAGGTGGTAACTATAGCTGAAATGGGCCAATGGCTGGACAGTAGCACTGATTCCCTGATTGTCTTCTGCATTTTGATATAGTCACATCATCCACTGGCCCTATCTATTGGACCAACAGGGGCAGCACCATCCAATGATATCAGCCATAGTGCAGACCAACATCTGGGTGTGTTACTCTCTGAGATGGTGACTCAGACCCACAGAATCCCACCCTTTTCACATCATGTTTTTCCCTTGCTAATGTGTCACTCCCCATACTTTGTTTATAGTTCTGTCATTCTCATCACCACTTCCCTTCCATTTGCTGCATCTCTCTACAGTCACTCCCTTATGTCCATATTTCTCCCATCAGTCTCAATATGAAATGTATGCTTGTTTGCCTACTGCTGATACTTTCCAACTTTTCAAATATATTCCTTCCTCACTGCACATGCTCTGTGCTACCATTTGCTCTGTACTTGTCATAGAAAATGTAAAACGGACACCTGTCCCTTTAAAAGATTTCCTTCCTTCCCACCAATCTTCCCATCATGTCACCTTTGTGTGTGTGTGTTCCAGTTCTAGGTCTTGTCCCATTTCTGACTTTCTTATCTCTCCCTTTCTTCCTCATTGATATGAAGAACTGAGTTCTGCCTACCCTTTTTAAGGATAACCTGGATGAATGGATGGACAACCATAAAAGCATCCTGGGCTTGGTCCATCGCGCTAGTGTTGAAAGGGGTCAAAACGAACTATAAATTAGTCATGTCAATGGGTATCTATAATAAGGGATATCTTTTCTAGGCTACCTAATAGTCCCCTAGATTGATAGTCTAGTATCAATTTATGGACCTATTGGCGTTTTGTTGTACTAACCCTGTATGATCTGCTTGCAGTACCCATGTTGCAGCTGTAAGTTCCTTTGTTGCAAGTGTGATTCTGCACAGCATCATGCACTCACCACACCCTTGTTTCTGTCATACTGGGCATGTGATCAACCATAGTATGACCACTGCAGTAGCATGATGACTGCCATTATTGTAGTTGCAATCCTTTACTATGCAGCAAATTCTCTGACATGCAGACATTATGCTTGCCATTGTACATACATACTCTATTTCAGGCTGTATCATACCAATAAAGCAACATTATTTAGCACAGTGCTGTGGCATCATGGGTCTTTCTGAACATCCTCCAGTGACTTGGTCATTCATTAAATATAGAGTTACACCTGCATAAACAAGAATAGCTCAGGCTAAAGTGAAGGCAGAGGACATTTTTATTTTGTAAGGAGTACAGAAGTATACAGGTGATAGAAACAACAACAGCCTCAGTAGAATAAAACTCTAAATATGTTGCAGTCACTTCGGTACTCAGTGCATATATGAAAATATATGTATGTGCAATCTACATGCCATCACCTTACTCATCATCAGCTCCCTTTTCCCCCATTTTTATACATTTTTGGGTGACATGTCAAATGTCATATTTCTGGAGTGGATCCAATGTCTCTCTTCTACTTTCTTTGCTAGTTACGTCTGACTTTCACAGGTCTTCCCTCATTCAAACCATCCATCTCTTTGATGGATGCCCTTGTTTTCGCTTGACTTCCTCTTGTTGTTGCTCCTAAATTCTTTTCACAAGACTGTCTCCTACTTTCCTGTATATTTGCATAAAACCACAGTAATCTGTTCTCTTTCACCTTCTCTACAATAGCAGCAACTCTGGCTTCTGTTTTTCATCTGTACCATCATCCTATCACCCATCTTTGGCACTTCATCTCCATCATGTCTAGCTTTTTCAACATATCTGCCTTTATTGCCAAGGTTTCATTACCATACCAGCTTATTTGCCATTCTTCTGTCTGTCTCTCTTTATATATAGATATCATATAAACACACACACACACACACACACACACACACACACACACACACACACACACGCACACGCACACGCATACGCACATGCATATATATGTATATGGCATTCTTGTCAAACACAGTTTTGCAAACTAAAACTGCAGTGAGCATTTTAATTGACAGTTTTCTGAGTGACTGCAGTACAGTGGTAATAGTGGAATCATGCTGCAGTGGGGGAAGGGCTAAAGGAGCTTTCCTTTTTCCACTTTCATGTGCCTTCTTGGAGTATGTATTTAGAAAAAGGTGGTGAGAAGAGCATGCGTCTTTTACAGTACAAAAAAGAAAAAAATAGACTGTTCTGCTTTCTTTTTTAATTGGAGACAATTATGACATTTTCAATAATTTGTAATCAGTGGAATATGAGTTGATGACAGTACTACTGGTGAGTTGCCCTATGAAACAAATACATACACGCATTAACATACAGATCCATACACAAGATATTCAAGAATGAAGTCAATTGTGTAGAAAGGTTATATGAAGTTTTTTTGTATCCGTATTATTTTACCTCTCCTGCCTTTTCTGGATGCATTGCACTGCAGTCAGGTATAAATTAATATTTATCCATAACAGTATTAAAGTCAAACATTTGTCTCATATTTACAACTCCTGTTGCTCTTGCATATGCTTGTAGAATGATATCTAACCTAATTTATATTGATACTTAGTTTAATATCTTTGCTACATGAAATACATTGTTAGTCTTGCATACAGTTAATTTGGACTTTGTCTTCTTTTTACACCTTATGCACAATGTCTTGCCTTTATCCAGCTTGAACCTGAAAAAAGGTCTGATATATGCACCTATATATGTATATATATATATATATATATATTTATATATATATATATATATATATATATATATATATATATATATATATATATATATACACACACACACACACACACACACACACACACACACACACGCATATGTGTGTGTGCGTGTGTGTGCGTGTGTGCGTGTGTGTGTGTGTGTGTGTGTGTGTGTGTGTGTGTGTGTGTGTGTGTGTGTGTGTGTGTGTGTGTGTGTGTGTGTCTCTATATATGTGTTTCCCCTGTATTTGACTGAACATATGCTTGTTTGGCAAGCATGGGGTGTTATTTGATGTTGACGGTGTGGTGTGGCTGATCAATGGTATGGAATGTCAATAAAGGTCCTTTTCTTACTGTATAAAACAAATGAATTGGAATCCCCTAAAAACTCTCTCAGTCAATAACACTGTCACTTACTTTAATTCTACCTTCATCAACACACTAAATAGCTTTGCTCCTCCAAGAACTAAACGGGTCAAATCCAAAATTGCCCTATGGCTTTCCAAAGATGCTATGACCCTTATGCATGCCCGTGACAAATCTTGGAAACTCCACCAAAAACAAAAAATTCCAACCTCTCTAACCAAATACAAACAACTTTGAAATGTAATTAATAAAAATTGCCTCAGACCGCAAACCCTATTGCACTAAACTACAAAATAACCACAAATCCAACCCCAAGAAATTTTGGAGCAGCATCACTAACCTCCTTACCCCCAGCAGAAAAGACAACCTTGCCCTGATTCTAATGCTCCAGATCATACCATAGCCTCCAGCATTTACTCACTCTTCATTGATTCAATAACTAAGTTAACCACATCCTTCCCCAAAAACTCTTCAACTCCATCTTTCTCCTTTACCACCTCTCCCTCTGCCACCACCACTACCCATCCGCCACATCTTTCTCTCTAAAACCCATCCCTGTTAGCACTACAAAAAAACTTCTTAGTAAATTAAAACCATGCGCTAATGCTCCTGACAACTTACCTTCCAACTTCCTTAAGTCAGCTGCTGAGGGCATAGACCTTCCCATCTCTATTTTAATTAGCTGCTCTATCCACGAATCCTATGTGCCCTCCTCTGGAAAAAAGTCTTCATCATTCCCCTTACATAAAGGAGGCAACAACGATGACATCTCTAACTTTCACCCAATAGCCATAGGTTCATAGGTTCATAGGTTTATACTAGGCTATCTGCCCTAGGGCATTTATAAGCCTAGCCCAGAGTTTTTGTGGCTTACGCCACCCCTTTCTATTGAAGGATATTATGCCCATTATTTTGCTGTGCCTCTGTCAAGCAGTGACACTGATGTAATCCCTGGGGTATACCTGTGATCTCCCATCCATTGGTCACGATTTCTCTTGAACAAAGCCAGCGAGGCGCTCTGCCTCACATGTACCGGGATTTTGTTCCACAGCATAGGGAGTCTCTGGGTGATGAATCTGTCCCTCCAGCACGTCCTATTTATGACCGTGTCAAGGTTTAAGTCTCGTGCTCTTGTGGATCTGATGGATTTAGATTTTTTGAGGTGAAGCATGTTCATTAATTCCGGGTTGGACATGGCCTTGTATGTCAGGCACAGGTCACCTCTGAGCAGGTGTGCGACTGAGTAGAGCTGGAGCTCCTTCAGTCGGGCAGCATAGGACATATTTTTGAGACCCTTTATCCTTTTGGTGAGGAACTTTTGGGGCCTTTCCAATTGTTGTAGGTGTCGGGTCAGATACATTCCAAATGGGGCGTTGTACTCAATCATCGGTCTGATGAGTGATGAGTACAGGGGAATGATGACCTCCCTTGACCTGGATGTGAAACCCTTCATGATCAGGTGGGCAATGTAGAAGGTCTTCCTAACAACTTTGGCAATGTGGGTGTCAAATGAGAGGTTGCTATCAACCTGGGTTCCCAGATCCCTGATAACCTCTTCTGTGCTTAGTGGATTGCCACCTATATGGTAGCTAGGGGTAACCTTGTTTTTCCCAAAGGGTATGACTATGCATTTTTTAGCGTTTAACTTTAGGCCATGGCTTTGGCACCAGTTATCCGTTTCTATGAGACCCTTCTGAAGGATATCTGTGTCTGATGTATTTTCAACTATGGCGCCCAGTTTGCAGTCATCTGCAAACTTTGTCAGCCATAATCCTCCTGTGCTTGCCTGTACTTCCGAAAAGTAGATGCCGAACAAGAGTGGACCCAGGACCGAGCCCTGTGGGACACCACTTGTGACAGGCTTGGAATCTGACATGGCGCCAGCAACTCTAACCCTGTGGGTTCTGTCACTTAGCCAGTTTGCAACCCATCTTGTGACGTATGGGTTTACATTTAAACTGGTGAGTTTTTCTATGATGCCTGAGTGGGGTATCGTGTCGAAGGCCTTAGCCAGGTCAAAGTAGGCTGTGTGGACTGCCTTGCCCTCATCAATGGCCTGTCCCCTATCTCAAAAATACTTGAAAAGTGCATTCATCTACAACTCTTACTCTACCTTTTAGACAATCATCTCCTCACCCCTACACAACATGGTTTTAGACCCAACCACAGTACCACCACTGCCCTCTTATCATTCCTTGAGAACATCAGCCACACCAGTGACTCAGGAAACATTGTGTCTTCCCTTTTCTTAGACTTATCAAAGTCTTTCTACACCATATCCCATACCCTTCTACTGTCTAACCTTTCTCATGTCATTATTTCCTCCACAACTCTTAATTGGTTTTCTACTTACCTCTCAAATAGACAACAGGCAATTAAATAGAATAACTGTACCTCCTTCTACCAAGACACCCCCACCGGTGTCCCCCAAGTCTTCATGCTATGCCCTTCACTCTTTAATATTGTCATAAATGACTTCTATCTTTGCATCCTAAATGTTAAACGAGCTAGGAAATGTGTGCAGCAGGTAAAGGTGATAAAGGATAATGAGGGAAACATACTTACAAGTGAGGAGAGTGTGTTGAGGAGATGGAAAGAGTACTTTGAGGGGTTGATGAATGAAGAGAATGAGAGGGAGAGAAGGTTGGATGATATGTAGATAGTGAATAATGAAGTACAATGGATTAGCAAGGAGGAAGTAAGGATAGCTATGAAGAGAATGAAGAATGGAAAGGCTGTTGACCCAGATGACATACCTGTAGAAGCATGGAGGTGTTTAGGTGAAATGGCAGTGGAGTTTTTAACCATATTGTTTAATGAAATCTTAGAAAGTGAGAGGATGCCTGAGGAATGGAGAAAAAGTGTTTTGGTACAGATTTTTAAGAATAAGGGTGATGTGAAGAGCTGTAGTAACTATAGAGGGATTAAATTGATCAGTCACAGCATGCAGTTATGGGAAAGAGTAGTGGAAGCTACGTTACGAAGGGACGTGATGATTAGTGAACAGCAGTATGGTTTCATTCTGGGAAAGAGCACTACAGATGCGATGTTTGCTCTGAGAGTTTTGATGGAGAAGTACAGAGAATGTCAGAAGGAGTTGCATTGTGCTTTTGTAGACTTAGAGAAAGCATATGACAGGGTGCCTAGAGAGGAGTTGTGGTATTATATGAGGAAGTCAGGAGTGTCAGAGAAGTATGTAAGAGTGGTACAGGATATGTATGAGGGTAGTGTGACAGTGTTGAGGTCTGCGGCGGGAGTGACGGATGCGTTTAAGGAGGAGGTGGGGTTCAAGGATCAAGGATCAGTGGTGAGCCCTTTCTTATTTGCAATGGTGATGGACAGGTCGACAGATGAGATTAGACAGGAGTCCTCATGGACTATAATGTTTGCAGATGACATTGTGATCTGTAGTGAGAGTAGGGAACAGGTGGAGGAGACCCTGGAGATATGCAGATATGCTCTAGAGAGAAGAGGAATGAAAGTCAGCAGGACTAAGACAGAATATATGTGTGTGAATGAGAGAGGATTAGGAATAAGTATATTAGAGGGTCAGCTTAGGTTGGATTGTTTGGAGACAAAGCCAGAGAGGCAAGATTATGTTGGTTTGGACATGTGCTGAGGAGGGATGCTGAGTATATTGGGATAAAGATGCTAAGGATGAAGCTACCAGGTAACAGGAAAAGAGGAAGGCCTAAGATAAGGTTTATGGATGTGATGAGAGAGGACATGCAGGTGGTTGGTGTGACAGTGCAAGATGCAGATGACAGGAATAAATGGAAACAGGTGATCCGCTGTGGCGACCCCTAATGGGAACAGCTGAAAGAAGATGATGATCCTAAATGCTAAACTTGTCCAATACACTGACGACTCTACTGTCATTTGCTCTGCCAGATCTCTTCCCATAGTCTTACAAGAAACTCAAGCCACCTTTAACAGCACTGAGAATTGGATGCTAAACACTCACCTAGCTCTCAATGCATCCAAAACCAAAATCATGCTATTCACCCCAACTAAAAACACCAAAACAGAAAAAGAAATTCTTCTCTATAATAAGTCATAAGACTCAGATTGAAATAGTCCCCTACACCAAGCTTCTAGGTGTCCTTATTGACAAACAATTAAAGTTTGACATTCACCTTCAGACTAACATTAAGAAAACTCACCAGAAATGCACCATGCTTTACTGCCAAAATCACTATCTAACTTCCTCTACAAACTTACCCTCTCTACTACTTACCTCCTCCCTTCTCTCATGTATGGAGCACCTATCCTTACCGACCCTACAAGCAACCCTTAAATCTAAACTGTCATCCTGCTACAATAAAATCTCAAAGTTTGCTACAAGTGCCAAATCTTCCTCTCAACCCTGTAACTCCTTCTACTCACTAAACTAGCTAGAGCTTCCCAACTTCCTCTCTTACATTCAACTCTCCACTGTCCATAAACTCATTTACAAACCTTCTCAATGCCCATCTCTCTCTTCCATCCTTACCATACACCTTCCTGACTGATCCCTCAGGTCTAACAATCAGAACCTACTTGAAGTATATAAGCCATTGCGCACTCCAGGCCAGTCTCTCCTATCTTTTCCCTAGCACGGGAATGGAATTCTCTTCCCCCTCATATTCAAACTGGCCAGAGCCGCTCAACTTTTAAGACCTTACTCCGTTCTTATCTCTCTTCTAAATGGGAGGGCTCCTGTTCCCACCCCTCCTAACTTTTATACCATACTTGCATTGCCATGGTAACATTCCAAAACTATAGGCTATCTCCCACATAGTAATCCAATTGCTTAGCAGATCACAGACCTACAACTTTGGCATGTCACACAGTTTTATTATGACATGCCACACAATCCTGTCATTTTTCTGTCTTGTAAAATTGTCTGCAATAACTTCTGCTGATTATCTTCACAATTACCCCGGATTAATATTGTTATGCTCTATGATGCTACTGTTACTGTATGTTTGCAATAACTCCTGCTGATCTATGATGCTGTTACTTCTGTATGTTTGTAATAACTTCTGCTGATTGTTATTTTCATAATTAGACTGTAGTAACCTTGACGAGATTTATGCTGCTATTCATTGATGTGATTATTATTTCTGTATATATGTACTTGGAGATTTCTCCCCGAGCCTCCACTGAAAAAGGGCTCATTCTGGAGCAATGGAGTTTCCTGTTAAACAAACTGCAAATAAATAAGGGGGGCTTGTGGAGTGAGAACATCTGTGTGTGTGTGTGTGTGTGTGTGTGTGTGTGTGTGTGTGTGTGTGTGTGAGTTAAGGTTAAGGTTGGGGATGAGTGAAGGATAGGTGTTGTGTGTTTCTGTGCATGTTTGTATATATTTATGGTAAGGGTTAGGGTTAGGTTAAGGGATAGATGTTGTGATGTTTGTATGTGCTTGTGAATGTCTGTGTGTCTTGAGTCTGTCTTGTGTAGTGCCATTGTCATGGCAAGGGTTTAATAATGTTAAGGTGTAGCATTAAGATTGGGGAAGGAGCAGCACTAGGATTAGGGTTACCACCGATTACTAAGGTACGTGCTAACCCACCCCTATTATTTTGAAGGCAACAACTTGGTCTACTGTGTTAATTTGGATGCACTAGGGGTTACATTGTTTTAGCTTTGGAAGTCAGAATCACAGAAAGATAATAACCTTGGACCAAGTCTCTAACAACTGCTATGCACACCTCAAGGCAGCAAGTCAGATAACCTCATTCCTGGAATCAACTATATGGTTTGCAGCAGTAGTTTACAGATATGGGCTAATGGAGTGAACTACTTTGGTTTTATATATAATAACACCAGGAAAGAAAGACGAGATCCACACAGTCTTTATATTAAGCGCTTTCATTTTTTAATAAAAACTTCTTCAGAATACACATCCACAATGACTCAAATATTTTTATATATAAACACACCCCTTCTTAATTAATGACATCACAAATTGAATTAAATTAAATCAATACAGCCACATTAAGGCATCTAAAATATTAGATACATTTCAAACCATGTTCCAATTGAATAAAAAAACATATAAATACATCATGTCATATAAGCCACAAATAAATTCCTAGCTTTTTGTTGCTATAGTTCACAAATAACCCTCAGATTTTAATCTAAGGGTAGAACTAATAGATATATTTGTGTTTAAGCCTGGAAAAAATGTTGCATTAGTTCTTAGCTGCCATCTAAGTTCCTATTTTCCAAAAAATCATTCAGGGGACCGCCTCTATCTCCTACTGTGACTTGTTCCAACACTGAAAATCTAAAATTGTGTCCCTCATTGTTAATAATACGCACCGCCAAAACATTTTTTATGTCTTGTTTTTTAATATCGTAAAAATGTTGATACATTCTGCTCCTAAGAGCATTAATAGTCTTACCGATATAAAAACAAGGACATTGCTTGCATGTCCCTATATAAACAACAGCTTTACTGCTGCAACTAAATTTTTTCTTATATTTATATTTCCCATAATTTGGGATAAACAACTCTGTTCCTTCTAAAATGTGTTTGCACTGCATACAAAATCCGCATTTAAACATCAACTTCCATGAGTTCTTAGGTCAAATGCAAATTCTTAAAGGTATGTTGATTAGTAGAGGTTATCCTAAAGAATTTGTAGAAAATATATTAAAGGAGGTGGTTTCCAAGAGGGAACAAGGAATATTTTTTCCATTGTTGGGTAAGGGTCCAGACAGCTGGGTTGAAGGTACACAAAGTTCCCAAAGACAGAACATTAAGTTGTTTCATAGAGCTGGTATTTTTAAATATAATCAACAGTTTAAAAGTATTAGGAATATTATTCAACGGAACAGGAATTTATTTAACACCAATAAAGAATTTTTGGATATAGTGGGAACAGAACCTAATATTATATACAAAAAGGACACTAGTATTAAAAATATGTTGGAAAGGGTACAAGAAATTCATCCTGGGACCAAGGGGATGTTTAAATGCAGATTTTGTATGCAGTGCAAACACATCTTAGAAGGAACGGAGTTGTTTATCCCAAATTATGGGAAATATAAATATAAGAAAAAATTTAGTTGCAGCAGTAAAGCTGTTGTTTATATAGGGACATGCACACAATGTCCTTGTTTTTATATCGGTAAGACTATTAATGCTCTTAGGAGCAGAATGTATCAACATTTTTACGATATTAAAAAACAAGACATAAAAAATGTTTTGGCGGTGCATATTATTAACAATGAGGGACACAATTTTAGATTTTCAGTGTTGGAACAAGTCACAGTAGGAGATAGAGGCGGTCCCCTGAATGATTTTTTGGAAAACAGGGAACTTAGATGGCAGCTAAGAACTAATGTAACATTATTTCCAGGCTTAAACACAAATATATCTATTAGTTCTACCCTTAGATTAAAATCTGAGGGTTATTTGTGAACTACAGCAACAAAAAGCTAGGAAATTATTTGTGGCTTATATGACATGATGTATTTATATGTTTTTTTATTCAATTGGGACATGGTTTGAAATGTATCTAATATTTTAGATGCCTTAATGGGGCTGTATTGATTTAATTTAATTCAATTTGTGATGTCATTAATTAAGAAGGGGTGTGTTTATATATAAAAAGGTTTGATTCATTGTGGATGTGTATTCTGAAGAAGTTTTTATTAACATACAAAAGTGCTTAATACAAAGACTGTGTGGATCTCGTCTTTCTTTCCTGGTGTTATTTCAGTTTTCGTTTGTGACTTTGGTTTTATTGTACGAGGATTAGGGAAGGAGTAGACAGTGGAGACCTACCTACACTTGGTTCATTGGCTTCCTCTTTGCACAATCTTAATTGTACAGTTGGTAATTTGGTTTCTCTCATGGAAAAACTTACTCAACATGAAAGAGGAGGTTCGCAGGTACTACAAGCGGCTCTTTCTAGTCACACTTACAACAACGGTGCAGGGGATGAGTCGAGTAATTTTGACATCACACCAGCACAACGCCAACATGGAGGGAGTGAAAACACTTCAGTGAGGGAAGACGAGCAGTTTTCCCCTAATGAAAGCATACCAAACAGTAACTTAACCTTCAACGGAAGGAAAACTGTAAGTCAATGGCTGGAAGGGGACTTTGAATAAGGTACCGCATAATTAAAACATCGTGACAATAACGGTTGATTTCAGGAGCAGCTTAATGAACTGCAAAGCCTTATTTTTGGATATCGAAAATTGCAATTAGAAAATAGTTATTTATGTGAGTGTAAACAGAGAGAACTGGTGCCAAAAAGACTTCGACTATGGTGATACCCGACAGGTTTGGTCAAACATTTAGATTTACATGTGGAACTTATTGCAATGTTCAACCGACATGGTTGTGAACTTTTGGACTGCCTTATCAATGATAATGACAAAAAATGGTCAAATTAAATGATAAAATTAAACAGGTGAATAACAGTGTACAATCTGATTTACTCTTTGAGTTAACAAAGTGAAGTTTGACAGTATATTTAAAAATGTTGATCAATTTATTTATGACTTAAAATATAAAAAAGAAAAGAAGCTTAGAAGGGACGAAAAGGAGTATGCTGAACAGAGATCATACCCCCCAACCCCTTTAAGTCAAAGAAAGATTTATAATAATTATAACCACCACCAGGACTATAGTCATATACCTATACCTGAAGGGGAGCTTGGTGATGGTAATGGTTTTGACAATGATGAAAATGACCCTGGTTTGAACCCTTTAGAGTTTCCCCCACTGAGGAGATCTGAACGGATCAGGAATCAGAGAGGGGGAGGGGGGCAACATCACCCCAATTACAACTACAGGGGCAGGGGGAGGGGGAGAATGTATTAGATGTATTGGAAAAACTTTTATTGGAAAATGGTTTTGTAGAAATGTTTAATATGTCTAATGACACTTTAGAAGTCCCACATGTTTTACACAATACAAGGGATGCTGTAGATACCTCTGTACAGATCATATCTAATAGCAATGGTGACTTTAAAATATACAACTACAGTGATTGTGTGTTGGATAAACGTACAGCGAACATCTTTGAAAGAGGATTGTCTTTTGTTCCAAGTAAAAGAGGAGTTGTAGAAGAAGCATTAGTAGATTTAAAATTGTATACAAGAAAGTTGAATTTTCAATTTTGCTTTAAGGAAGGACTACATGATACTAATAGTAGTAGTAATATATGTAAAAGATCTAGTGCATTTAACCCTTCATTATGCCCCATTGTGCAGATGTTTGAAAAAATGTGCGAATATGATATACGCAGGCTGTACAAATTTAGTGGCAGTACAATTTATGATGAAAACAACTTGAAAAAACAAGAGATGGAATTATTACAAAATTTATGCAACAACAACAAGATTAGAATTATGAAACCGGACAAGGGGGGGTGGGTTAGTTATAATGGATAACAATTCATATATTGATAAAATGTTTGGGATCCTTCATACAGATACATATTGTCAAATGAGCGTGAACGAGAAAAATATACTTTATAGGAAAGTTTATATTATGTTGGAAGAACTTCTTTTAAATAGACAAATTACATTTGATGAATGGTCCTACATGGTAGTTAAACATCCGAAAATGCCTACTACTTTTGGTATACCAAAAGTGCATAAGGATCTCAATAACCTGCCCCTCAGACCCATTGTTGATGCAAAGGCTTCAAAAACATATTATATTGCCAGTTTTATAGATGTACAACTAAAAAATATTTTACAAGACTGTAATTGGATGGTGAAGGATTTGTGGGACATGCTTAAGAAAATTAAAAAAAATATGTACAATCATAGTTTAATTTTCATGACAATTGATGTCAAAGATTTATTTTCAATTATCCCCCATGACACTGGGACTGAATGGTTTTATTTATATTTATGCCAACATACA